>NC_049910.1:17839678-18038727 GCF_001411555.2 Juglans regia | reverse complement strand
TACGCCTTCTACTCACCATGAACTAGGTCAAGAACTAAAGGCCCAGTTCTTCATAACTGTATATGGAATTTGGTTGTAGTGCACCAAACCATCCTCTTGCCGATCCCATTAGAGTCAAAGGGAAGCATCTGCACGCAATTTCCCCTGGGAACCCGTGCAGTGTCATATGGGATTTGAAAGTCTCTAGATGCTCCTTGGGATCTTTTAAGCCATCATATAGGTCTATCGACGAGACTTTAAATTTTGGAGGAAGAGGCCTTATCATAATTTCCGCAGAAAACGGTAGATTTGTGCTGGACAACAACTGATCGACTGTGGAGGGCGTTCCTATCTTTTTAGCCATCTCTTCATATTTATCCATCAGGTTGTGTACGTCGTGGTGCAGCTTATTCGCCTCCTCGTTCTCCTGATGGCCTTTGCCAACGCTCTGCTATTTGCCTCATCTACCCTGTCAACCTGACTTGGTGTCGCATCTTTTCCTGATGGCCCGTTTCGTGACTTGAAAGTCTCATTCTCCTTACGCAGTGAGTCCACCTTTGTGGAAAGTTTCTTTATTATCTCCTCTATTTCCGCAAGTTTCTCTTCCATGCTTTGTGAAATTTCTCCCTGATCTCTAGTTGCCCTTCCTTTATCGCTGATGGGTGGTTACTTAGTCGGCAATGGGAAGTGGGTTGGGCCCTTCTCGGCTTTAATGGGCCCCTTCAGTATTGGGACTCAAATTATGAGTAGGTGAAGGCACAAGCCCGTACTGTATGGGCGAGAGGAATGTCCTCTCTAGTTGTGGTCGAGATGTAAAGAAATCCAAGTCGTACATTACTTTAGGAAATCTAGACAAAAGGAATTACTAATCCATCATCACTAACAAAGACTCCTGAAGAAAAGCGAACAAGAAACTAATAAAAATCTAATATAATTTTAACACAGACCATCTACTCAACGATTTCATAATATTACATCGATATTTTAGTTAAATTCCATAAATAGCATTATTCCCATCATCCAGAATGTTATAATAAACCATCATGATGTTTGATTTGAATTCATGAAAAAGTAAAACATAAAATGTTATAAATAGTTTTGCATGAGGTGGCTGAGGATTTGAGTACCTGCCTATATTAGTAATACAATATTGCATTTCTCCCTTCCATATATTATATAAATGTCGCACTTTACATTATCCTTAGATCATTTAAAAAAAAAATTAAAAGGTTGATAGATCATGTGATCTTATCATAGTAAAACAAGAGTGCAATGAATAAAGATGCTTATTGGAGTTAAAGATTAGGGTTGTACAAAAACTAACCACACCAGCCATCACCGACGCAGACTGGTTGCTAGAGTCCACAACAGGCCAAAATATGTAGAAAATCAGTCGGCTGGCGGCAAAATAACATGAAAACTGAGGTCGACCGGTCTGATCCCAGTTTGAAACTGCTTCAAACCGATCAATTATATATATATATATTATACATATATAAAACGACGTCGTTTCACTTGATTTTTTTATTTTTTTTAAAGAGTCTGGGTCACAATTCCATGAGTGACCCCTCCCCACATTTATTAATAAACCCTCACTTATGGCGGAGGAATACTGTAACAAAAAGACCCAACCCACTCAACAAACTACCAACATTGACAAACAAAACCTCAAAACCAAAAAATGCCAAAAATTAAAACCGATGCCGAATATAAGCCATGCCCATTAAATCTAACCTGTACAAACCTCGCACCTCATGTGGTAAATCCACTGCCTCTAACATGAGTAACTCCTCCCCCAAAGCCCCAGCTCTAGCCAATTCATTAGCCACTTTAGGGAAGGGAATAAAGTGGCTAATGAATTGGGATTTCTATGAGTGATAGAAAATTCAAACCCAACCAACAAAGTCAACAAATGATCCTAGAAATCCCAAAGGTACCACACTGTACAAACTCTACCCCTCAACCAAGACACTACAATTAAAGAATCACATTCAATATCTATGGAAAAAAAACCCAGCTGCCGGCATATTTTTATTCCTTCAATAACTGCCCGAAGCTCCACCTCATTATTAGTACAAGAGCCAAAGAATTTTGAAAAAGCAAAGACTAACCTCCCTTCTTGATTCCGAAGAACTCCATCTCCCCCATCAGGTCCCGGATTCAAAAGTGAAATGACGTCATTTTAGACTTGACGTTGATAGAAAATGTTACATGAAACAGCGGGTGCCGTTTCGATCTAGGGTTTAATAAGCCCTCCCCCTCCCCTCCATCTTCTTCTTCTTTCTTTAGAACCTCTCTCCTCTCTCACACAGTCACCCACAGCCCCACACCCCTCCTTCTTCATAGCACCACCAATGGGAAATCAAAGAACCGACCCGAATCACAATGACACCAAGATTGCCAGTTTGCTCCCCCTTAATCAGCTAGTTTAGGCGATTCTAAACCTATGAGAAATCCGTAGGTGCGGCGTTGGTTTTGGGTCAAAACCGTGCTGATGACGTCAGTTTTCACCCCTATTAAATATAGTGGCATCCTATTTATAATAAGAGATCTTGCTTGTATTCATGGTCCAACTATATTTAGTAAAACTAGTGGGCCTTAAGTAATAATTAAAACTAGCATGAGCCATTGAAACTTTATGAGATTTTTTTAGATGGATTTTTTTGGGCTTTTATTTAAGTTAGGAACATAGGGTCGAAGCCATGAAAATTAGCTAAGATAATGAAGAGAGCTAATATCTACTCTCTATAAATAAAGAGGAGTCTGTACTTTTTTTCTTGGCACTTAAATGGAGGAAAATATCCTCCAATATGTGGTCTAGCTTCAACTTATTCAATAACCCTTTCGGTAATCGATCCTTATTCCTAGATATTAAGGACCAATTATAACACCCCACCTAAAAACCTCCTTAGGCCTTGACCTTAGTAACCTTAATCCTAGTTAATTAGGAGTTGAGCTATTCTAGAATAAGAATTATTTTGGATATTTTAGTTGGCAAGAGGACCTTATACTTTGGGGTTTAGAAGAATGAATGGAAGATTCGGTGATATGCGATTTGATTGTGGAGCTCGGAAGGAATTGGTCGCCAATAGATTGATTGCGGAACTTGAATTTGGTGGGCAGCAACAGATTTATTCTGGTTGGGATGAACTATCCCACCGAGTAGATGCTATGTGCACTAAATGTAATGGGCATGGAGGTCACAAAGACCACACAGCCCTCTCCTCACCTATCGAGTAGAAAGACTCCCGATTGGGAAGAAAGCCTCCTCTCACATTTTTTCTTTGTTATTGCCCACAATGTCATTTAGGTTGAACTTTTAAGTTGGTCGGTTAGACTAGTCACCCAATCTAAGTGCCTAGAACCTTGTCGCCAAGTCTTCTCACCCAGAAGGTCATATATATTGGCGCCAAGTTTTTGCACGCAGGTCTTTGCCCTCTACTCACGAATATCCTCTCTTACCGAGAGGTAAGCCTTCTTGCCTTTGGACGAGAGAAATCTCTTTGTTGCCCACGAGATAAGGCTCCTCGCCCAAATCTCGTCGGCTCTCTTTAGATCTCTCTATCTCTCATTGGTCTGGATAAAAATCACATAAAAATAATACTTAACACCCCATGATCTGGCCACCACTGTAGGACCATTGTAGCCACAGTAGGGAAGAAATTATGGTGGTTTTAGGCCACTATTCTCCCTTGCTCAAAAGGACGCAAATTGTAGAAGGTAGTTTGGAAATTTCAGCAGGACACCTCCATCTCATCACCTTATTTCAAGCTGCACCTTCATGATCACTTGGTAGCCAACTCTCCACCCTCTACCACCAGCAAAAGTATTCAAGAAGTGACCTTGCTCCTATACAAATCAGCCATGATGATGCTTCAAAGGGATTAGTCAAGCCAATGATCAAAATCTACCAAAGGAGAACCAGCTGAACCCGTCAGCCCCCTTGGGTGATTTTGATGATTTTTCTCCCATGTCCTTTGCACCATGACTTGACTAGCCCCCATAGGAGTAATGTAGCAAATATACAAGTGAAATCATGGTGGTTTAGGGAACTGTTTTGACCTGCACAAGATGACACAAGTGATGGGGTGCAAATCTGAAAAATTCATATTCATACACCATCTTCCATCATTCCACTTGACCAAAGCCAACATCCCCTTCCCCTTGGCTGCCTATAAAAGGCCCCTTCACTCCCTTATTTCCTCCACAGCTCCAAGCTTCCTCTTGAGCCTTGAAGAGCACTTCCCCTTCTTAGATATCAAAATATTGAAACTATGTGAGTTCTTGGTGTGTTCTTGAGTGTTCTTGTGTAAGGCTGTCTTGAGTACTTGGAAGGCAACAGAATTTGTAAGTTTTCTTGCTTTTTATCTTAGTTAGCATGTAAAGCTTTGTATCCATGACTTGGTATGAAATTTGGGTGAGTTTTGGGAATGTTATGATGCTTAAGTCAAAACTGAGTCAATTAAGGGATGATTTGATTAATTAAATGTTTTTAAGTGAGAATTTAGCTATGTCATGTCTTAAGCATGATTTGATATGATTCATTATTGTATTAACATGATTATGAAAGGTTTAAATTGTGGTTAGAAGCATGTCATGGTAGGTTTTGAATCTATCTTGTTTTGATCATCAAGTATGAATCGATTTGAATGAAGTAGAGATTAAGGATATCTTAGCCATGATTAAGTGTTGGGATGAACTCTATTATCCTAGAATTAGTCTTCTTTATGTCATTAAAGATTTTAGTGATCATTTATGATTAAAGAAAATCTCATATGCATGCATTTATAGGGACCAATAGTTGAAAATACACTTAGGCATAAACTAGAGTGCATGCCACGGGTTGGGACCATTTGGAAAAGTTCCACTTTGATTTTTAAAAATCCAAGGGCATAAATGGTTTTAGAATGCCACAAATATGAAGTCCATGAATTTTTATTTAATTTGGAGTTCGTTTATAAATAGTGAAAATTTAGGGCCTTAACGGCAATGGGTCTAGGGTAATTTTTGTAAATACACATTTTGAAGAATTTGATTTTGGACCTTACCCATAGAAGTATTAATCCTAACTTAGTACACACTTGATTTATGCAGCTACAACATTATTTTTCAATTATCCCGGAAGTTTGTAAGTTGGCCTCTAACTTACACATTGACAAATTATTTATGATTTATTTATAAATGTCTCATTCATATTTCAATTATCACATTGAGCATAAAATATCATGTTATATGATAAATTGAGTGTATATTTACATGACATGTGATATTTATATCATTTTAGCACATTGCATCTACAAATGTCATTTTACATAAAAAGCTTGCTACATATGCGCATGTCATCAAATACATTTTTCAAGCATAATATAAAAATAATTTTCGACACGACCCCAAAGGCTAGGAGGGGGAATTATCCTAGTGGAACTCCTCTATACACTCTGGAGTGTTTAAGAATTGAGTGGTACCCCCTGAGTTGATAAAAAATAGTCAATGGGCTTCGAATGGGTTCTATTTAAAAAACGCTGGAGCGAAGTCAATATGTTTTGATACCTAATGCTAGTGGGTGTACATGTTATGATGTTATGTTATGTTACCAGTGCATTGAGAATGATGTCTGCAGAAAATGACGTAGTGCCAACATGAGTTGTGCTACGATCATCAATAGGTGCTCATGGTGCATATGGGGAACCGTGTTGTTACCAAACGTATGTTAATGATGGCTTAAATAAACAATGAAATATTATGATTTTTGGAAGCAATTAAGTATGAAATGTTCTCTTTCGAAATGTCATGTTTTTGGAATGAGAAAGTGAAAATGTTCTGTGAAATCGAAAGTGCATCAACGTTTTTCTAAAAATGTTGAGAAATCTGGATGATGAGACACATGCACATTTTTTTGCATTTCATGCAATTCGTATTTATCATTCTTCATGCATAATTTATCTCTATGCAAGTTGATTATTTAACTTACTAAAATTTTGAGTAAATCTCTCCCCTTGTGGGATCACTATCATTCCTCCCGGAATGATCGAAGTTGTGATAGGACCGATAGAGGATGAACATGATGGATCACTTGAATGAAGACTACAAATAATTTTCATGCTCATAAGCATTGACTCTTCATAATTCAAAGCATATGAAATAGTTGATCTAACATGGAACTTGGATTAAGTAGTTTGTATTAAGGAAATGCTATCCTTAAGTTTGAACATATGATGGTTATTAATGGTATTGGGATGTTTTTAGTCCATTCTGGCATGAGTTATAAGTAATCACCCTTATTCAACTGCGATTATTGTATACTAGGATGCATTGCATATTAACTATGATGTACGGGGGTATGTAATCTTGTGTTGCATGTCCCGACGCTCTAAGTCTTCGTTCCATCCCAAGCGGAGGTTGGGGGCATCACATCAACAGTCACGAAAAATCACTACTAAGGAAAGCTCTTCTTCTATCAATCCAAGCGAGGGTAAGAACCAGCAGATCGATAAAAAATCTTCACTTGTATCTTTGATCATTTGTTACATCGCCTACACAGGGTGCCCTCGGCATGGCCATCTGAAGAATTGCATTTTCGAGGGATTTCTTCTAGATGAAAGCCCTCTCACACTGTCCCAAGAAGAGGCCTTGCATTTCCTTCTATCGAAGGCATGGCACTTCAAGATTTCCTCTAGACATCTTCATGTGGCTCCATATCTTTTCTCAATATATGTTTCTATGGAGTTTTTGTCTTCATTGTACTGACCATCAAACCTCGCATCTTTGGTTTCTATTTAGAAAATTGCATTCAAAATCTTGGCCTAGCATCTGTTTCTCGCTCGAAAAAAATGTGTTGCCTTTGTGGTATGCTTTCATTGTGTTTAGGTATCTCTACACCTTTATGTTTTTTGTTGCACATTTGATGCACCTGTGCGCTCTTGTCTAAATTTTGGCTTGTCTTAAGTTCTCGATCCACCATTATTCAGGTATTCTTGAAACCATAGAATGATGGCTTATTGTTTTAATTTTTGAGTTTTTTGTTATGGCTTGACTTTATTTAGTTGATTTGAATTTTGGGTTTCTATTTTTGGTGGTATACTCCATCTCTGTGGCTTGATATGTTTACAGAGGTAATTGGCCTTGGACATCGAGTGTTGCTTGGAAACCAAGCACGACCTATCTCCACTAGACTATACTTAGGATCATCGAGCAGGAAGAAAGTATGAGCGGGAAATAAGTATACTCTTGCTCAGGATTATCCATCAAGGCCAATCTTTACAAGAAGTTGCTCAGGATAATTAAGCAGGGGAAGAAGATAAGTCCTTGCTCGGGTCACCGAGCAAGGCCAATGCTATTGTTTGGGATTTCTGAGAAAGGCCAATGCTTTTGTTTGAGATTTCTAAGCAATGCCAATTTCCAAAAGAACCTGCTTGGGATCACCAAGCGGGAAGAAAGTATACTCTTGCTTGGGGTTAACGAACAAGGCCAATTTTCACAAGTTACCTGCGATAATAAAGGAGAGGAAGAAAATACTTTCTTGCTCGGGTCACCGAGCAAGGCCAATGCTCTTGCTTGGGATTCTCGAGCTAGGCAATTTCCACAAGACCCTACTCGGGATCAGCAATTGGTAAAAAAAGTATACTCTTGCTGAAAATCCCTGAGCAAGGCTATTCTTCACAAGATGCTGCTCTGGACAATCGAGCAGAGGAAGAAAATAAGTTCTTGCTTGGGTCATCAAGCAAGGCCAATGCCACAAGACCTTACTCGGGATCACTGAGCAGGAAGAAAGTATGCTCTTGCTCAGGATTGTTGAGCAAGGTTGATCTTCACAAGAAGCTGCTTGGGATAATTGAGTAAAGGAAGGAAATATGCCCTTACTCGGGATCACCGAGCATGACCAATGCCCTTGATTGGGATCACCGAGTGTGGCCAATGCCCTTGCTCGAGATTTATGAGCAATGCTTGATAGGAACCAAGGTGGGCCTACTCTTAAAGATCCTTTGCAAGTTCCAGATGGGCCAATTACAAGATCAAGGGCCAAGAAGATCAAGGAAGCAATGCAAGGATTGGTGCAATCCACCTGGGATGAAGCCAGCAAGAGCCCAACACTGAAGATGGGTCTGAAAGAAGAAGAACCAGTTTTGATCCACTTTATTCAAGCTGTGGAAGACATGACTTAAAGATACGGCCTATTGTTATTGGAGGCTTCCAATTTGGTTAAATGATTTATTTTATTAGTTTAGAATAAGTGGGCTTGAAGATGCTTGGCTCACATGTCTTATTTCTTTTGAACTATGTTTTTGGGAAGGCCTTGTATTTTGGCCAAGGGCTTATTTGGAAAATTACATTTTAGGAACTAGGGTTTCATCAATTTACTGTTGGGGTTACTGTAGCCGCGCGTACTGTAGCCGGTACTGTTCATCAAGGGTAATTTTGGGTAAAAGGGGCATTATTTTGGCTAGGGTTTTGATTAGGTTTGGCTTTAAAAACTCTTTGTAGCCTCATTTGAGAGTTAGACAATATTGAATTTTATTTGTGAGTTGAGTTTTCTCCTCTTGTTCTTGATTGAACTCTTGAACTTATCAAAGGTAAATCACAACCTTTGTGGCGTTCCTCCTTTGTAATCTGGGTTCTTGAGACGGGTTCTTCAACGGGTCTAGATTTTAATATAATCTAGGTTCTTGAAACGAGTTCTCATCGGGTCTAGATTCTCCATCCTTGACTTGATTTTGGCTTTCTTGGGGAGTTTTCAAATTGATTGTGGGTTCAAGGGAATTCATTCCCACGGGTTCATATCATTTGGTATTCAGAGCAAGGTTTCCAATCAGGTCTTATTCTATCTTTTATTTCTTGCATATTTAATTCTAGGGTGTCATTGTTCTAGGATTGATTACAAAAAAAAAAATAGTGGTGGTTAGTAGGGTTGCTGAAATTCATTGTTCTAGGGTTTGTGTTGGCTGAAATCTCTTGTTCTAGGGGCTGCCGTATATCATTTGCCCAAGGGTTTTTGAGTTATTGTTAGGGTTTTTCTCAACTGCTTATTCTTGATTGTGATCAAATCAGTTGGTGAAAGGAAAAGAAAAGAAAAGAAAAGAAAAGAAAAGAAAGGAAAAGAAAAAAAAAAATCGTGAAAAAAAAAAAAAAAATTCGAGATTTTTTTTTTCCTTGATCCTTATCATCAAAGGGGGTGATTCTAGTTGATATCTTGTCTTATTGCTACTGTTTCATTCGTATAATTTTCTTGATTCACGTGCCATTTTTTTTTTCATTCCTTCCGTGTTTCTCTTGTTCTTGTTTCTTGGACTTAATTACTAGTTGGGATAAAACAAGGTTGCTTTGTCTTGATTGAGTCAATTAGTTCTTAAAGAACTTGAGTGGGAAAACTCTTGAGGTAAAAGGCAAAGAGAGTGTGAGACTATTATCGAAAAAAGCCAATTAAGAGTGAAACACGAGTGGAGTGTCATTATTCGAGTGTAAACACGTGAGGGAGTGTGTGAGGTTTACTTTTTTTTTTGCCACTAACTTTCTCTTGTGTAGCGCCTAATAATGTCTCATCGGAGTAGCGCATCACCAAGGGGGAGAGCAGATAACTCATCCTTTGTGTTGCAAGCCATGCAACAACAGTTTGAGCGGTTAAACTTGGTGTTAGGTGAAGTGAGGGATAGGATGGATCATCAAGAAGCAGCGATTAGAAATCTACAAGGTAGGAGGGATAGGAGGCGATGTGAGCATAGAGTCGAAAATCAGTATGAGAATGAAGGAGATGGTGGGGAAGAGGAAGATTTAGCATCTGACGTTGGGTCGGGTAGAAATAGAGGAGTTAGGCATGAAAGAGGACTTGAGGGGAATCTAAGGGGTCGGGATGGTGTAGATAGAGACCTTGGTAGCATCAAAATGAAAATACCATCTTTCCAAGGTAGAACTGACCCTGAGGTTTATCTAGAGTGGGAGAAAAAAATAGAGTTGGTGTTTGATTGTCATAATTACTCTGAGGAGAAGAAAGTGAAGTTGGCGGTAATTGAGTTCACTGATTATGCTATTATTTGGTGGGATCAATTAGTGACCAATAGGAGAAGGAATTATGAGAGGCCTATAGAGACATGGGGAGAGTTGAAAGCTCTCATGAGGCGGAGATTTGTTCCTAGCCATTACTATAGAGACCTTTTTCAGAAATTACAAAATCTTACACAGGGGTCTAGGAGTGTGGAGGATTACCATAAGGAGATGGAGGTGGCGATGATTCGGGCTAATGTAGAGGAGGACCGAGAGGCCACCATGGCTAGATTTTTGAGTGGGTTGAATAGGGACATAGCCAATGTAATTGAATTGCAGCATTATGTGGAGATAGAGGACATGGTGCACATGGCTATGAAGGTGGAGAGGCAATTAAAGAGAAAAGGGACAGCAAGGTACACTACGGTTTCTAGCACTACTTGGAAATCAAAATGGGATAGGAATGATCCAGCTGAAGCAAAGAGAAAGACCGAACCACCTAAGGGAAAAGATGAGGGAACTAGCAACAAACCCAAGGTAGAATCCCAACCTTCACGGAATAGAGATATCAAATGTTTTAAGTGTTTGGGTTCAGGGCACATTGCTTCTCAATGTCCAAATAGGAGGGTGATGATTATGCGTGACAATGGGGAGGTGATGACTGAGAGTGAAGATGATAGTGATGAGGTGCCCGAGTTGGATGATGCTAGTGATGATGATGGAGTGGTATACCCTGTGACAGGTGAGTCTCTTGTTGCCAGGCGAGTCTCTTGTTGCCAGGCGTGCTCTTAATGCACACATTAAGGTGGATGATGCAGAGCAACAGAGAGAGAACATTTTCCATACTAGATGCCATGTCAACAATAAGGTATGTAGTATGATCATTGATGGAGGGAGTTGTACTAATGTGGCTAGCACTACTTTGGTTGAGAAATTGAATTTACCAACCTTAAAACACTCTAGACCATACAAATTGCAGTGGTTGAATGATTGTGGAGAGGTTAGGGTGGATAAACAAGTGTTAGTTACTTTTTCTATTGGGAAGTATCAAGATGAGGTGCTTTGTGATGTTGTGCCTATGCATGCGGGCCATATTTTGTTGGGGAGGCCGTGGCAGTATGATAGGAGAGTGACACATGATGGGTTCAAGAACATGTACAGCTTTGAAAAGGAGGGCAAAACAATTAAACTTGCTCCTTTAACTCCAAGCCAGGTCTATGAGGACCAATTGAAATTGAAAAGTGAGGTTGCTCAAAAAAGAAAGAGTGAAAATGAGAGTGATCAGAAGAGAAAGAGTGAAAATGAGAGTGATCAAAAAAGGAAGAGTGAAAAAGAGATTGAGCAAAAAAGAAAGAGTGAGAGTGAATATGAGCATAAAAGAAAGAGTGAGAAAGAAAGTAGAGAGGTGGCTGAGAGTAAAGAAAAAATAGTGGAGCCACGAGAGAAAAAAGAAAGAGAGTCTTCTGAGAGAAAAGGAAAGGCAAAAGTGAGTTTCTATGCAAGAGAGAGTGAGGTTAAGAGGGCTTTCTTCGCAGATCGCCCTATGATTTTTCTTGTCTATAAAGAGTCTTATCTTACTCTTGATGAAACTAACCAGTCTCTTCCTAGTTTGGCTGTTTCTTTGTTGCAGGAGTTTGAGGATGTATTCCCGGAGGAGATGCCAAATGAGTTGCCACCCATTAGAGGCATTGAGCACCAGATTGATTTTGTGCCCGGGGCTGCTATTCCAAACCGACCAGCCTATAGGAGTAATCCAGAGGAGACAAAGGAGCTTCAGAGGCAAGTTGAGGATTTGATGAGCAAGGGGTACGTGAGGGAGAGCATGAGCCCTTGTGCAGTACCAGTGCTACTAGTGCCAAAGAAGGATGGGACGTGGAGGATGTGCATTGATTGCAGGGCGGTCAACAATATCACGGTAAAGTATCGCCATCCCATTCCTAGATTGGATGATATGCTTGATGAATTGCATGGTTCATGTATTTTCAGTAAAATTGATCTTAAAAGTGGGTACCATCAAATTAGAATGAAAGAGGGTGATGAATGGAAAACTGCTTTTAAGACTAAGTATGGGCTTTATGAATGGTTGGTTATGCCATTTGGACTTACAAATGCGCCCAGTACTTTCATGAGATTAATGAACCATGTCCTACGTGCATTCATAGGCAAGTTTGTGGTTGTGTACTTTGATGATATCTTAGTGTACAGCAAGAACTTAAATGAACATATTGAGCATTTGAGATATGTGTTTGATCTGTTGAGATGTGAAAAGTTGTATGCTAATTTCAAGAAATGTGCCTTTTGCATGGAAAAAGTTGTTTTTCTTGGTTACGTTGTTAGTACAAAGGGTATTGAGGTGGATGAAGAGAAAGTCAAGGCCATCAAGGAGTGGCCAACGCCAAAAAGCATCACTGAGGTAAGAAGCTTTCATGGGCTAGCTAGCTTTTATCGGCGTTTTGTTAAAGACTTCAGCACCATTGCTGCACCACTCACTGAGGTAATTAAAAAGAATGTTGGGTTTCATTGGGGGGCTAATCAAGAGAATGCTTTTGCCACTATTAAAGAAAGGTTGTGCTCTGCACCTGTGTTAGCATTACCTGATTTTAACAAAGCTTTTGAGATTGAATGTGATGCCTCAGGAATAGGGATTGGAGCCGTTTTGATGCAGGATAGGCGGCCCATAGCCTTCTTCAGTGAAAAGTTAAGTGGGGCATCCCTGAAGTACCCTACTTATGACAAAGAGCTTTATGCTCTTGTTCGTGCATTAGAGACTTGGCAGCACTACCTATGGCCAAGGGAATTTGTGATCCACACCGATCATGAATCATTGAAGCATCTCAAGGGTCAAGGTAAGTTGAATAAAAGGCATGCTAGATGGATGGAATACATTGAGACCTTTCCCTATGTCATCCGTTACAAGCAAGGTAAGGAGAACATTGTTGCTGATGCTCTATCCCGGAGGTATGTACTTCTTACTTCTATGAGTGCCAAAATGCTTGGGTTTGAATACGTGAAAGACATGTATGCCGATGATGCTGATTTTTCAAATGTGTATGTGGCATGTGATAAGGCGGCATTTGGTAAGTTTTACAAGCATGAT
Organism: Juglans regia; assembly: GCF_001411555.2. Taxonomy (NCBI): domain Eukaryota; kingdom Viridiplantae; phylum Streptophyta; class Magnoliopsida; order Fagales; family Juglandaceae; genus Juglans; species Juglans regia. The sequence goes on along the minus strand of NC_049910.1, from coordinate 18,025,676 downwards.
GGTTATTTGTTTAAAGAAAGCAAACTTTGTCTGCCAAATTGTTCTATGCGTGAGTTATTGGTGCGTGAGGCACATGGTGGGGGGTTAATGGGACACTTTGGTGTCAAGAAAACTTTAGACATTTTGCATGAACATTTCTTTTGGCCTAAGATGAAGAGAGATGTTAACCGTATTTGTGGAAGATGCATTACATGTAGAAAGGCCAAATCTAAGGTTTTGCCACATGGGTTGTATACACCCTTACCCGTTCCTAGTGAGCCATGGGTCGACATATCTATGGACTTTGTTTTGGGGCTGCCTAGGACCAAAAGGGGTAGAGATTCTATTTTTGTTGTTGTTGATAGATTCAGTAAGATGGCACATTTCATTCCATGCCATAAAACAGATGATGCAACAAATATAGCTGACTTGTTTTTCAGGGAGATAGTGCGACTCCATGGTGTACCTAGGAGTATTGTTTCTGATAGGGATGTTAAATTCCTTAGCTACTTTTGGAAGGTGTTGTGGGGGAAATTGGGTACTAAGCTCTTATTTTCCACTACTTGTCATCCACAGACTGATGGTCAGACTGAAGTAGTTAATAGGACTTTAACTCAGCTTTTACGCACTGTTGTTCATAAGAATTTAAAAACTTGGGAGGATTGTTTGCCATTTATAGAGTTTGCATATAATAGGACGATGCATACTACTACTTCATACTCTCCTTTTGAAATTGTTTATGGATTTAATCCACTTACTCCTTTGGATTTGATGCCTTTACCTGTTGATGACAAGAGTAGTTTGGATGGACAAAAGAAGGCGGAGTTGGTGAAATCACTTCATGAGAGGGTACGGCTTCAAATTGCCCAAAAGAATGAAAGGGTTGCTTCCCAAGCCAATAAAGGACGAAGGCGTGTCATCTTTGAACCAGGAGATTGGGTTTGGGTTCACATGCGCAAAGAAAGATTCCCAGCCCATAGAAGGACTAAGTTGCATCCTCGAGGAGATGGACCTTTCCAAATTCTTGAGAAAATTAATGACAATGCATATAAAGTCGATCTTCCAGGTGAGTATAAAGTTTCTGCAACTTTCAATGTTTCTGATCTTTCTCCTTTTGATGTAGGTGAAGATTCGAGGTCGAATCCTTTTGAGGAGAGGGGGAATGATAGGAACCAAGGTGGGCCTACTCTTAAAGATCCTTTGCAAGTTCCAGATGGGCCAATTACAAGATCAAGGGCCAAGAAGATCAAGGAAGCAATGCAAGGATTGGTGCAATCCACCTGGGATGAAGCCAGCAAGAGCCCAACACTGAAGATGGGTCTGAAAGAAGAAGAACCAGTTTTGATCCACTTTATTCAAGCTGTGGAAGACATGACTTAAACATACGGCCTATCGTTATTGGAGGCTTCCAATTTGGTTAAATGATTTATTTTATTAGTTTAGAATAAGTGGGCTTGAAGATGCTTGGCTCACATGTCTTATTTCTTTTGAACTATGTTTTTGGGAAGGCCTTGTATTTTGGCCAAGGGCTTATTTGGAAAATTACATTTTAGGAACTAGGGTTTCATCAATTTACTGTTGGGGTTACTGTAGCCGCGCGTACTGTAGCCGGTACTGTTCATCAAGGGTAATTTTGGGTAAAAGGGGCATTATTTTGGCTAGGGTTTTGATTAGGTTTGGCTTTAAAAACTCTTTGTAGCCTCATTTGAGAGTTAGACAATATTGAATTTTATTTGTGAGTTGAGTTTTCTCCTCTTGTTCTTGATTGAACTCTTGAACTTATCAAAGGTAAATCACAACCTTTGTGGCGTTCCTCCTTTGTAATCTGGGTTCTTGAGACGGGTTCTTCAACGGGTCTAGATTTTAATATAATCTAGGTTCTTGAAACGAGTTCTCATCGGGTCTAGATTCTCCATCCTTGACTTGATTTTGGCTTTCTTGGGGAGTTTTCAAATTGATTGTGGGTTCAAGGGAATTCATTCCCACGGGTTCATATCAATGCTTATCTCCATAAGACCCTACTTGAGATCAGCAAATGGGATGAAAGTATGCTCTTGCTTGGGGGTACCGAACAAGGCCGATCTTCACAAGAAGCTGTTTACGATAATTGAGTGAGGAAGAAAATATGCCTTTGCTCGGGATCACCCGGCAAGGCCAATGCTCTAAGGGTAGTAATGGGCAAGTTTTAGAGTATGAAAGACCTAAGTGCTCACATGTTGATTGCTCAGGTGTTAGTCTTGGTGCTAGACGTGCTGATCTTGCTATTCTCATTGTTTCGGGTAAGTTTCATTGCTTGCCGGTTAGGGTACCTTATTGCTCGGGATAGTTCTGTTGATTTTAGTGTTGGGCGAGCATAAAACCCACCATGCTGGTTGCTTGGGGTGAAATGTGGTGCTTGGGGGGTAAGTGGTCGACATGCTTATTGTTCAGGACGAGCTTTAACACTCATCCTTGACAACCCATGTGTAGGTGGACTGTGTGTTGACCATGCCTTTTGCTCGTCACTTTAAACCTTAAATTATCACTTTTGCTCACCCAAGCGATTCGTCATCTCTCCTTGGTGCTCTCCCAGGTGGCGATGCTATACAATCTTAAGCACTTTAGCTCACCCAAGTGGCAAGCACTTTCCTTTCCACAATGCTTGCCGAGATTGTAAGCACTTTTGCTCTCCGTATTGATCACATGAAACTCTCAACTTCGACGACCTTTGTGGAAAAGGAAAGTTCTCACCCCCAGATGAGTAGTGTCAAAAAGCAAAGTGCTCGCCCTAAGGGCGAGCACTCAGGAGAGCGAAAGTGCTCAGTTTGGGGCGAGCACTACAAAATCAAAAGTGCTTGCCCTCGAGTGAGCATGATGGTGCGCAATAAAACTCGCAGCCTAAGCAAGCACCAGTGAAAGAAAAGCAAAGTGCTTGTAACAGCCCGTTAGAAATTCATTGGTGAAATTTCTATAGGTTTTAGGAATCTCGTGGAAACACCGTAAGTTTTCATGATTTGACCAATCGGGTAGGTTTTAGTCTATCAACATAGCCAGGTTATCACTCACTATGGTGCCAGAAGTGCGATTTTATTTATTTGATGTAGTTAGAAGTGTCAAATTGAATTATTGTATGTGCCATTAGACTTAGTTGATTATTTAGGATTTTATGGCTCAATAATCCCATTTTTAGTTTTCGGATGAAACGTCTGTTTGAAAATGCATTTGCTTATTTTGAGACACTTCGGGATTGAATTTCAATAAATGAATTGCATAGTTAGGTTTGTGTTAATATTTAAGATTTTACAGAGTAGAGTTTATGTTTCGCTTTTTCAGAGTGAATAGTAACCTCTATAGTAGCATCTAGCGCAGTGTTTTCAAAATCATATCGTGGAATGTCCAAATTAGGTTAGAAAAGTTTTATTTGGACACTTGGTAGGATCTTTGCCACACTTGGTGAATAGTATTGGACACTTGGTACAAAGAGGATCCATGAGTTGAATTATGAAAGAATCAAAGTGTGAGATCATACCACGTAAGCAAAACCCTATTTTCCATCTGATTAACCGAATTGTGTCGCACCAAAGAGGGTTTCAACCCTAGTGAAACCCTAAATGGTTGGAATCCAATTTAAACTCCAAAAGCATTGTTAAAACTGAAACCCTAAACAGTTTCCCCAAATCCTAAAGTTAGCTTTCAAACCCTATTTGATCCAATTTCTAGCATTATATTTAATCACTTGATTAAATCACTTCCACATGTTATTAACTTATCAAATTCATGTTATAACATCATTATCCAACCCTTTAAACCTTGGAAGTTTGATTGGGCCAAGAAGAATTGGTTTTGGGCTTGATAGAATCCTAAACTCTAACAAAACTCTCCCTAAACCCTAAATTGAAGTCCACTTGTTTAAGGCCCACAAATTTTGGCCACCTTGGCAAAACTTCTTAAGGAAGTTTCCACCCACCCATGACTGACCAGCCACTGCTCATGAAACTCCAAAGTCGTGCCTGATGTGAGGGAAAAAGCCACCTCATCACACCCCTTCTAGAAGGTAGCAACAGCAGCCCACTCCCCCCCACTATTCTTGCATTTTTCTGAACTAAGCGCCATCCCTCAAGGGTCATCAAGCCCATACTTCACCCTCCAGAAGTCTAGAGGCATGCATGGCACCCTTCCTGATATGAACCCGCGGGAATGAAATCCCTTGAACCCACAATCAATTTGAAAACTCCCCAAGAAAGCCAAAATCAAGTCAATGGATGGAGAACCTAGACCCGATGAGAACTCGTTTCAAGAACCTAGATTATATTAAAATCTAGACCCGTTGAAGAACCCGTCTCAAGAACCCAGATTACAAAGGAGGAACGCCACAAAGGTTGTGATTTACCTTTGATAAGTTCAAAAGTTCAATTAAGAACAAGAGGAGTAAAACTCAACTCACAATGAATAAATTCATCAAATTTCATAAACTTCATAATCTGATTAGAATGAGGCTACATAGAATATTTAAAGGAAAACCTAATGAAACCCTAGCCAAAATAAACCCCCATCTTCCAAAAGTGCCCCTGGATGAACAGTGTCGTGGCTACAGTGCCGCGCTACAGTAACTCTGCTACAGTAACCCTAACCCTAGTTCAATAAAATAATAACTTTCCCAACATGCCCTTGCATAGGCCCCCTTAAGTGCTTCCCATAATAAACTCAATTATTCTAAACTAATAAAATAAGTTCTTTAAATGAATTAAATAAGTTGAAACCCTTCAAGAGCCCAAAGCCTTTAAGTCTTGTCGTTGCCTTCTTCCGTAGCTGATCAAATGAATTAAAACAGGATCCTCATCCTTCAAGCCCCATCTTGAATGTTGGCCTCTTGCTAAACTTATCTCAGGTGGATTGCATCAATCCTTGCATTGTCTCTTTGATCTTCTTGGCCCATCTGGAAGTTGCAAATGATCTTTAAGACTAGGCTCATCTTGGTTCCCATCATTCCCCCTCTCCTCAAAAGGATTCGACCTCGAATCTCCACCTGGATCAAAGGGAAAGTGGTTAGTACCATTGAAAATAGTACTAAATGATACCAAATGATATGAACCCGCGGGAATGAAATCCCTTGAACCCACAGTCAATTTGAAAACTTCCCAAGAAAGCCAAAATCAAGTCTATGGATGGAGAATCTAGACCCGATGAGAACTCGTTTCAAGAACCTAGATTATATTAAAATCTAGACCCGTTGAAGAACCCGTCTCAAGAACCCAGATTACAAAGGAGGAACGCCACAAAGGTTGTGATTTACCTTTGATAAGTTCAAAAGTTCAATTAAGAACAAGAGGAGTAAAACTCAACTCACAATGAATAAATTCATCAAATTTCATAAACTTCATAATCTGATTAAAATGAGGCTACATAGAGTATTTAAAGGAAAACCTAATGAAACCCTAGCCAAAATAAACCCCCATCTTCCAAAAGTACCCCTGGATGAACAGTGCCGCGGCTACAGTGCCGAGCTACAGTAACTCGGCTACAGTAACCCTAACCCTAGTTCAATAAAATAATAACTTTCCCAACATGCCCTTGCATAAGCCCCTTAAGTGCTTCCCATAATAAACTCAATTATTCTAAACAAATAAAATAAGTTCTTTAAATGAATTAAATAAGTTGAAACCCTTCAAGAGCCCAAGCCTTTAAGTCTTGTCGTTGCCATCTTCCATAGCTGATCAAATGAATTAAAATTGGATCTTCATCCTTCAAGCCCCATCTTGAATGTTGGGCTCTTGCTAAACTTGCCCCAAGTGGATTGCATCAATCATTGCATTGTCTCCTTGATCTTCTTGGCCCATCTGGAAGTTGTAAATGATCTTTAAGACTAGGCTCATCTTGGTTCCCATCATTCCCCCTCTCCTCAAGAGGATTCGACCTCGAATCTCCACCTGGATCAAAGGGAAAATGGTTAGTAACATTGAAAATAGTAGAAACATGATACTTACCTGGAAGATCCATTAGACATGCATTTTCAATAATTTGTTCAAGAATTTGGAATAGTCCATCCAAGCTACTCCTGTCATCAATTGGTAAAGACTTTAAATCTGAAGGAGGAAATGGATTAAGTATACAAACAATTTCAATTGGTGAAAATTTAGTAGTAGCATGAACACTCCAATTATATGTAAACTCAATGATTGGCAAACAATACTCCCACAAATGTTCATGAAGCACATCTAAAGTCTTCTCCAAACCAAAATGACCACTCCAATATGCACACTCAATGAATGGCAAATGATACTCCCGCAAACGTTCATGCAACAAGTCTGAAATCTTATATTCACCAGAATGACCACTACAATTATATGCAAACTCAATGAAACACAAATGATACTCCCTCAAACGTTCATGCAACACGTCAATGTATGACAAATGATACTCCCACAAATGTTCATGCAATATATTAATGAATGACAAATGATACTTCCACAAACGTTCGTGCAACACGTCTTTGAATGGCAAATGATATTCCCACAAACATTCATACAACACAACAAGCGTTTTCCTTACACCAAGGTTACCCAACAAACCAGCATGTCCATGACAGACAAGCAACATACGCATAAAACTAGTAGGCACACAAAATCTATTCATTCTAAACAAGTACCAATCAAGTTTATAGAACTTACTAAAAGATGCTTTCTCACATGTTCCATACACACTAGCCAAGTCATCATCATTAGCATGCAATTCCTTATCATATTCAAGTCTCAATAATTTTGCATCCAAAATGAAGACAAGGACATACCTTCTTGCTAAAGCATCAACCACAAAATTTTTCATACCTTGTGTGCATTTGAATACATGAGGAAAAGTCTCAATACAATCCTCCCGCTTAGCAAGCATTCTAGTCAACAACTTACCTTGTCCCTTTAAGTGTGTCAATGACTCATGTTTTTCCAAGAAAGGTCGGTTAGGAATTGTTGCATCTGGCACAAAATCAATGTAGTGCCCTATCTCCCTAATAGATGGCAATCCACTAAATACACCACTTGGAAACACGACCTCATATCCCTGCAACAAAGAGACAACAATACTAGGCAAACATACGTCAAGTTCGTTAGGATTAAGACTCGCCTTAGCATAAAAACTCACTTTTCTCTTTGTTTTTCTCTCACTTTCTTCACACTCTCTTTTCTTTCCACTCTCTTTTTCTTTTTCACTCTCTTTTCTTTCCACTCTCTTTTTCTTTTTCACTCTCTTTTTCCCTTTCACACTCTTTTTTCTTTTCACTCTCTTTTTTTCTGTCACTCTCTTTTTCTTCATCTTTTTTTGTACTCTCGACCTCATAATTATTTTTCAACTCATTCTCTCTTTTGCTTGAGGTCTTAGTCTCACCCTCTTCTTTTTTCTCTCTCATTTTTCTCTCTTTCTCCATTTAGGTCTCACTATTTCTTTTCTTCTCAATCTCACATTCACTCTTGCTTTTCAGCTCAATCTCACTTTCACTTTCACTCTCACCTTCACTCTTGCTTTTCAGCTCATTCTCACTTTCACTCTTCCTTGTTTGCTCAATCTCCTTTTCACTTTTTTTTTTTTTGATCACTCTCACTTTTACTCTTTCTTTTTTTATCACTCTCATTTTCACTCTTTCTGTTTTGAGCAACCTCACATTTCAGCTTCAATTGATCCCCATGGACCTGTGTTGGAGTTAAAGGAGCAAGTTTGATTGTTTTTCCATCTTTTTCAAAACTGTACATGTTCCTTAACCCATCTTGGATCACCTTCCTATCATACTGCCATGGCTTCCCCAACAAAATATGACTAGCATGCATAGGCACTACATCACAAAGCACCATATCCTGGTATTTCCCAATTGAAAAAGAAACTAGCACTTGCTTATTTACCCTAACCTCCGCAGAATCACTAAACCAGTGCAACATGTATGGTCTAGGGTGTTTCAAGGTACGTAAATTCAATTTCTCAACTAAAGTAGTGCTAGCCAAATTAATACAACTCCTCAAATCAATGATCATACTACATACCTTGTTGTTGATGTGGCATCTTGTATGAAAAATATTCTCACTCTTCTGCTCTATATCATCCATCTTAATTTTTGTATTGAGTGCATGCCTGGTAACAAGAGAATCACAATACTCTTCATTCTCATACCCATTTTCAACACTAAACTTGGGACGCCTCCTATCTCTCCTGCCATGAAGATTTCTAATTACCACATCTTGATGATCCATCCTATCCCTCACTTCACCCAACACTAAGTTCAACTTCTCAAACTGTTGTTGCATGACTTGCAACACAAAGGATGTGTTATCTACCATCTCCCTTGGTGATGAGTCACTCCTATGAGACATCATAATGTGCTGCACAAAAAGAATCTTAGTGAAAAACCTCACACACTCCCTTACGTGTTTACACTCAAATAATGACACTCTACTCGTGTGTAACTCTGAATTGACTTTTTACTCGATAATAATCTCACACTCTCTTGCCTTTTACCTCAAGAGTTTTCCCACTCAAGTTCTTTAAGAACTAGTTGAACTAAATCAAGACAATACAACCTTGTATTATCTCAACTAGTAATTAGATCCAGGAAACAAGAACAAGAGAAACATGAAGGAATAAAAATGACACGAGAATCAATGAAGTTATACGAATGAAAGAGTAACAATAAAACAAGACACCAACTTGAGTGATGTATGCAGCAGCCCCTTTGATCATAAGGTCTAATCAACAAATTTCTTTCTTTCTCTTTGTTGTAACTATGTAGCAACTTTAAATACGCTACCTTCTCTTTTCTTCATCCTCTTCTTTTTTTTTTCTTTTTTTTTTTTTCGAATTTTCTTTTCTTTTCTTTTCCTTTCCTTTCTTTTCTTTTATTTTCCTTTCCTTTCTTTTCTTTTCCTTTCTTTTCTTTTCTCTAATTCATCCACAAACAGCAATAGTCATTTGTGAAAACCAACCAATTGAATTCAAACACACAAGCATGGACAATGAAGTAGAAGAGAATCAATGGAACGACACTCCAAGCAATTGACAAACTTAGAGATGCAGGAAATCCTAGAATTTTGAAACCCTAGGTGATGCAAATTTCAGCCAAACCCAAAACCCTAAGAATTTCGGCAGCCTACTTTTTGTTTCTTTTTTTTTTGGCAACCCTAGAACAATGAAGCCCTAGAATTAAATTTAAGGATGCTAGAATTAAAAGATAGAATCAGACCTGATTGGAAACCTTGCTCTGAATACCAAATGATATGAACCCGCGGGAACGGAATCCCTTGAACCCACAGTCAATTTGAAAACTTCCCAAGAAAGCCAAAATCACTTCAATGGATGGAGAACCTAGATCCGATGAGAACTCGTTTCAAGAACCTAGATTATATTAAAATCTAGACCCGTTGAAGAACCCGTCTCAAGAACCCAGATTACAAAGGAGGAACGCCACAAAGGTTGTGATTTACCTTTGATAAGTTCAAAAGTTCAATTAAGAACAAGAGGAGTAAACTCAACTCACAATGAATAAATTCATCAAATTTCATAAACTTAATTATCTGATTAGAATGAGGCTACATAGAATATTTAAAGGAAAACCTAATGAAACCCTAGCCAAAATAAACCCCCCATCTTCCAAAAGTGCCCCTGGATGAACAGTGCCGCGGCTACAATGCCGTGCTACAGTACTCGGCTACAGTAACCCTAACCCTAGTTCAATAAAATAATAACTTTCCCAACATGCCCTTGCATAGGCCCCCTTAAGTGCTTCCCATAATAAACTCAATTATTCTAAACTAATAAAATAAGTTCTTTAAATGAATTAAATAAGTTGAAACCCTTCAAGAGCCCAAAGCCTTTAAGTCTTGTCGTTGCCTTCTTCCGTAGCTGATCAAATGAATTAAAACAGGATCCTCATCCTTCAAGCCCCATCTTGAATGTTGGCCTCTTGCTAAACTTATCTCAGGTGGATTGCATCAATCCTTACATTGTCTCTTTGATCTTCTTGGCCCATCTGGAAGTTGCAAATGATCTTTAAGACTAGGCTCATCTTGGTTCCCATCACTTCCTTTCATTTCATCACTTCTCATCCCCATTCTTAGAGAGAAACACTTAGTAGCTCTCTCGAGAAGTTTTCTGAGTCATTTGGCATTGCCATTTATGACCCTTTGTATGTATTTTCTCACAACAATGCCTTCATGAAAGTTGTTCATCTTTGAGTCTAGTTTCTGTGGATATTTTTTTCATTTTGTGGTGATTTGGTCAGTCAAAAGTTGTTTTAACCATAGAAAGGTCATTTTGGACGTTAAACTGGAGAGTGTGTTATGTTTTGGAGTTTTTGACCAATCTGATGGAAATATCTTGGTCCGAAAATTTTATAGAGTGTTGTTAACATGTGTTTATGAATGTTCATTCAGGATTTGTTGCATGACTAAAGCTTTTAATGAAAGATTTTCTTAGATATAGAAACTTAGAAACTGGAAGTGGAAATACAATTTTTATTTTGAGAAAGTTGGAATATTTCATGGTTTAATCTTATTCCAGTGGCTATGATATTTTTATTTGATGATCCTAAGCCTCTTATATACATGTTAGGATGTTTTTTTTGAAGATATTTACTATTAGTTTCAAAGATATGATTTTTCTATGGAATGAGATTTCGGTTAGACCTAAGATTTGATGTTTTTAGGTTATATTTTATTGATTTTTAGCCATGTGATTTTAAGTTTGATGGTTGGATTAGGACACATTTTTATACCATGTGATGTTTTAGTTTGAAGATCTCATTTTTTTAAGCCATGGATCAAGAGATTGATCAAAGTTAGTTAAGGAAAAGTTTATGTTTTTGGACTAAGTGTAGAACCAAAAACTCCAAGTATTGTTTTGTGATTTTTGGTGACTTTTGTTTGATGATTTAAAACATGGTTGATCTTAGGATGATGTTATGAACATGTTAGATGTAAGATTTGAATTTTTTTGAATTCTTGGAGATATTTTGAATAAGGTCAAAACTTGTGATTCATGGGTTTGTTTGGTTAAGAAGTTTGGATATTTTTACTAAAACGTTTGGTGGTGATGATTAGCATTTATTTTAATGGATGTTTAAGTATGTTTTTAAACTTAGGATAGGAAGATCTTTGTTGCAAAAAGTTGGTTTGATCATGAGTTTTGAAATTGGGAGAAATTTCAACAAAAATCAAGGGAAAACGCCTATGCATGTTTCGGGCCCTATAGAGTTTTCATGGTTGTTTAATTTTAAATTTTTATGATTTGATATTTAATTTTAGGACAAAATTTACATAAATTTTGGTATTTTTGGAGTTAGGATGCAAAATCCTTAAGTTAGGGGTAAAATAGTCATTTTTTCACACGTAGAGGGTAAAATGGTAATTTTACTCTAAGTTAATATTTTTTTCTTCCATATTTCTAGTTATTAGTTGTGACGCACCCAGATTTCGCTTGAGATCGAATGAATATCTGAAGTGTCGGGATATGCAACAGAAGGTTACCTGCCCCCGTTCATGACAATTAAAGATGCAATGTTCCTAACATGCATCTAGTATTATGTAATATTCACTGCAGATAATTTTTTTCTTTAGCAATACTATGCACTGAACTGAAAATATCTCAAATACTGAAAACATTTTTCATACAAAAGGACATACTAAACAACTTAGATCATAACGCTAGTCCAAAATGGTTATGATCAAAAGAGTATTGGAGTAAGATGAAACCACGCTTGTAATTTAAGTTAACTACTATACTATCATTGACGTCGCACTGTTGCTTAGTCGACCGTTTCCAGTTGGTCGATTCCCATGCTCTTCTTCAAATCTGGTAACAAGATTTACAATTCAGGGGGAATGGTAGTTGAGACTATCACAGTGAGATTTGATTACAAATCTCAGCATGTTAACAGAAAACCTTCACACAGGTTAATGATGCATGCATTGCAGTAAAAGCATGAATACATAATCAAAGTCATAAGTATTCATAGCATAACTTGATATACAATGTAGCATAACTGACATAACTTAAACGGAAATGCGAACTAAACTTGACTTGCTTAAATTGAACTGGACTTAAACTAAGATTTAACTTGACATGAACTTGATCTGAAACTTTACTTAACATGAACTTAGACTTGAACTGAAACTTAACTTGGCATGAACTTGAACTTAAACTTGAACTGAAACTTAACCTTACAAGAACTTGAACTGACTTATTTACTTAACATGAACTTGGACTTCAATTCTGACGATCAAAATGATTTCACCAGTCGTTTTGTCAGGAATTGTGAATAATCAGAATGATTCCACCCAACATATTCTGTTAGAGATACTCAGACAATTTCGTCATGAGTATGTTAAAACTAGTATCCTAGCAATCAAAATTATTACACCAGGAATACCTAGTAATACTCTGACAATCAGAATAATTACGACAGGAGTATCTACATAACTAAACTTGAATTGAATTCTAACAATCAAAATGATTTCACCAGAAGTACCTCGCGTGGATTACAAATGGAGATGCTCAGATAATCATAGTGATTACATCGTGAGTATCCTAGACATAACTGATTTGAACGTAACTCAAAAGATATTACTTTCTTGAGATAGAAACATTTCGTAACATGACATAACATGCTTGCAAGAGTGAATATTACATGACATGACAGACATGTAACAGATGACATACTTAAAAAGATGTACTTGCAATGTATATTAAAACATGACAAAATATCTTGCATAATAGATGCATAATTCATGACAGAACAAATTATGTGTGCCAGATGAATATGTAATGACTTGACATGGCACATAAGATCACATACATACGTACATACATACATTGTAGTTACTTTACTTGTCACTCATACACATTAAACTGATAGTAAGTTAAAAGCTAACTTACCTCGGTCTTCGCATTTTTATGGAAACTCAAGCGCGATCAAGAGGAACTGAAAGTAGTAATTTCTAAAAGTTAGAATTTGATAACTAACAATTAGAAATATAGAAAAATACTGACTTGGACCAAAATTACTATTTCACCCTCTACATGTGGGAAAATAACTTTTTACCCCTAACTTAAGGATTTTGCATCCTAACTCCAAAAATACCAAAATTTACTTACCTCATGTAAATTTTATCCTAAACTCAAATATCAAATAAAAAAAAAATTTAAAACTAAGCACAACCATGAAAACTTTATAGTAGACAAAACTTACATAGACTATTTCCCTTGATTTTTGTTGTAATTCTTTCAAATTCAAAACTCATGATTAAACCTAATTTTTGTAACAAAGATCTTCCTATCCTAATTTTAAAAACATACTTAAACATTCATCAAAAGAAATGCTAATCATCACCACCAAACTTTTTAATAAAAGGATCCAAACCTTTTAACCAAAACCAAACCCTTGAAACCCAAGTTTTGACCTTATTCAAAACATCTCCAAGAATTCTAAAAAAATCAAATCTTACTCCTAACATATTCATAACATTATCCTAAGATCAACCATGCTTTAAATCATCAGCTTTTGTGAATGAGTCATTGCAAGAAAATACTTTAAAAGGGTCAAAAAGTGCCACGCAAAATGACTTAGAAAATTCTTTGAGAGAGTGCGTTTTGGTTTCTCTCTAAGAACTGGGTGAAGAAGTGATGAAGGGTGCCTTGTATGCCTCTAGAATTTTGGAGGTTGAGGTATGGGCTTGAATGACCCTTGAGGGATGGTGCTTAGGTCACAAAAAGGCAAGAGGGGGAGTGGGTTGCTGCTGCTGCCTTCTAGAAGGGGTGTGATGAGGTGAATTTTTTCCTCACATCAAGGGACTATTTGGGGCTGTTGAGGGCAGAGGTTGATCTGCCATGTGGGGGAGGAAGATTTCTCAAGAAACTTTGCCAAGGTGGCAAAATTCATGGGCCTTGGGCCTTAACTAAGTGGGCTTCAATTTGGGTTTAAAAGGGGTTTGGTTAGGGTTTGAGATGCTATCAAGCCCAAATCCATTTTTTCATGGCCCGATCAAATTCCCAAGTTTTAAAAGGTTGGATAATGATGTCATAACATAAATTTGAGAAGTTAATAGCATGTGAAAGTGATTTAATCAAGTAATTAAATACAATACTAGAAATTGGATAAAAAAGGGTTTGGAGACCAACTTTAGGATTTGGGGAAACCGTTTAGGGTTTCAGTTTCAACCAAGCTTTTGGGGTTTCAAATGGATTCCAACCATTTAGGGTTTTACTAGGGTTGAAATGCTCTTTGGTCTGGCACAAATTGGTTGATCAGATGAAAAAGAATAGGGTTTCACTTAGGTGGCATGATCTCACACTTTAATTCCTTCATAATCCAACTCATAGTTCCTCTTTATGCCAAGTGTCCAGTACTATTCATTAAGTGTGGCTAAGATCCTACCAAATGTCCAAACAAAACTTCTCTAACCTAATTTAGACATTCCACACTATGATTTTGAAAACAATGTGCTAGATGCTACTATAGAGGTTATTATTCACTTCGGGAAAGTGAAACATAAACTTAGTACTGTAAAATCCTAAATATTCATACAAATGTAACTGTGCAATTCGTTTATTGAGATTCAAACCCAAAGTGGCTCGAAAAAAGCAAAAATAGATTTTCAAACAAGCGTTTCATCTGAAAACTGAAAATGAGATTATTGCACCATCAAATTCTAAATAATCAACTGAGTCTAATGGTGTGTAGACCATAACTCAATTTGACACTTTTAACTACATCAAATAACTAAAATTGTACTTTCGGCACCATAATGAGTGATCTTAGGCAATGCTAACAAACTAAAACCTACGCGATTAGCCGATTCGTGAAAACTTATGTTGTTTTCACGAGGTTATTAAACCCTATAGAAATTTCACCATTGAATTTCTAGTGGGCTATTACATTAGTGATTAAGTTTTAACTTTTAGAAATCACTATTTTTCAGTTTCTCGTGATCGCGCTTGAGTTTTTGTTTAGAAACGTAAAGACCGAGGTAAGTTAGCTTTTAACTTACTATCAGTTTAATGTGTATGTGTGATGAGTAAATGAACTATAGTGTATGTATGTATGTTATTATATGTACCATGCCAAGTCATCATCTGTTATGTAAGAAATTCTGTCATGTTTTACTATACATTGCAAGTACGCCTTGTTAAGTATGTCATCTGTTACATATATGTCATGTCATGTAATATTCACTGTTGAAAGCATGTCATGTTAATTTTGTTTTCTGTTACATGTTATGTCATGTTAAGTATTTTGTCTGTTACATGTTATGCCATATTACGAAATGTTGTTTGTTACATCTTATGTCATGTTATGAAATGTTTCTATCTGAAGTAAGTCATATCTTTTGAGTTACGTTCAAGTCATGTTGTGTTACACCAGGGCTTCTGTCCTTTCATATTCTAGTCACGTTTCGTCTTGAGTACAGTTTGTGTATTTTGAGAACAATCATGTCAAGTAATTCATGTAATTCACGTTTATGTCATATTTCAAATCATGTTATGTTCAAGTTAAGTTCATGCTATCAGTTAAGTTGTACTATGGTCAAGGATGATATGCGCTGCTTGGTATTGTGGTCAAGGCTTATGCACAACCGAGTACTACGGTGAAGAAGTATAATCTGTCATACTACAGTAGGTAATATCAGTTAAATTATACTACGGTCATGGATGATACGCGCTGCATGGTACGGTCAAGGCTATGTGTTGCCGAGTACTATGGTGAAGGAGTAAAATCTGCCATAGTATAATCATCATGTTAAGTTAAGTCTCAGATCAAGTTCATGTTAAGTCAAGTCTCAGATCAAGTTCATGTTAAGTCAAGTCTCAGATCAATTTCATGTTAAGTTGGGTCTTGTGCCATCAGGCCACAGGCCACAGGCCGTTGGGAGTGCCAATTTTTTTTTTTTTTTAAATGAAACTGAATTTCATTGATAATAGAAGACATTACATCAAATTACTTATTACAGTGGATTGAATACATAATGGAATTTCTTCCAATGTATACTTGTCTTCCACAAAATCTAACCCAACCCTTGCCAAAATATGTACTGCCATATTTGTCTGTCTATTTGTATGAACACCCCTTCAAATATAACCTTGGATAGCCCCATCTCTTTGGAAAAAATTGCAGTTAACAGAAAACCATAGACCTCTACAGTAAAAGAATCACAGTTCAATGATTTGGGAGCTTGTAATGTGCCAATCACCTGCCCTTGGGAATCTCTAGCAATCACTCCAATTACAATCCTTTCTTCTGAAAATTTTGTAGCAGCATCCCTGTTTATTTTATAAACTCCCTCATTTGATTTCTACCATGATCTTTGAATTTGAGGTTGGACAATTCTATTTTATGCTGAATAGACATGGTTGTTTGCATTTCTGTATGCTAGAACTTCATCTTTAGCAGCTTGGAACAGTGTCATTAGGTGTCTAAATGTCTTGCCATGGATGACTTCTTTCCTTTTGGACCATAGTAGTCTTGCTGTAACTGCAGCTTCCATGAGCTCTTCAAGTTTCAAACATTTAATCAATTGCTTCCATATATCTAAAAAATGATCACTTTGAAATGTCATCTTATGAATCTTTTTGCAGCTCATGCTCCAAACATCCCTAGCAGCTAGACATCCCCAAAGCACATGACCTGTTGTTTCAGCAACTAATCCACACACTTTGCAGTCATCCACTTCCATAACATGCCTTTTCATTAAATTGGATAAAGTAGGAATGGCATCTTTGCATGCTCTCCATATGAATACTTTTACCCCATTCTGGATCCTCAATTTCCATATAGCTTTCCAATCTTAATTTGCTCTCCACAAGAAGTCTCACCAGCAGCCTTAGTTTCATGCTCTTTGTGCAGGTGGTAAGCACTCTTCAAAGAGAAAATCTCATTTTTCGTGGGTAGCCAAACCAATTTATCTTCCCTGCCCCCCTTACTAATAGGAATGGTATGAATTAAGGAAGCCTCATGTGGCTCAAACAGAGAATTCAAAGAGTGGACATTCCAATTCATGATATCAAGATCAATTAAATGTGAAACACAAACATAACTTTCATTTAACACATATGGAGATAACACCTTAGGAGCATAATCCCTCGGTATCCACTCGTCACTCTAGATCTTCACCTTCTTTCCATCCCCAATTCTCCAAAACAGACCCTTCTTAAGCAACTTCAAACTAGAATACAAACTTCTCCATGCATAGGATGGGTTAAAACCCAACTTAGCCTCCAATAGGTTGCCATTCTTAAAATACTTATGCTTAAACACTTGGGCCAGAAGAGATGATTGATCTTGTAGCATCCTCCAACGTAGCTTAGCTAGCATAGCAACATTGAAGCTTCTAGAATCTCGAAAACCCAGCCCTCATTTATCCTTTGATTGACTGACTTGGTCCCATCTTGCCCATTGGAATGATCTTCATTATAACCCTACTAGAATTTCTTCAAGAGTATATTTAGCTTTTGAGGCTGTAGAAAATTCCCATGGCATAAGTAGGGATGGCTTGGAGGATAGCCTTAATAAGAACTTCTTTCCTAGCAGCAGACATGTAATGCCCGTCCTTGTGGTGGACTTTTTATAAAGGATTTTAGAAAGGTCAACGAGAATTACCGTTCTATTTAAAACTTTTACGTGCATACCCAAGGTGCAAGACTCTACGTTTATAAAATAAAATGTGCTTTGACAATAAAAGAGTTTACAGCAGAAAACATTAATTTTAACAATAAAAAGGTCTCTCGTACAATTAAAACCCATGCCTAGACTTCCGTGCTCTTCCCCTTGCGCTGTGTCCGTTCTGACGCGTACTTTTCATTGGGTTCCTATTGGGGGAGGGGCATACATAAAAACCAAAATGAGTCGATGACTTGTAAGCATTACTTCATACGATTAAAATATAACAACATAGGTTTTCATTCATGCATTCATCATTCATATATACTATACGTGCTTGCATATGTGCTTACGTGCGTTCATTTGAAAACATCACTGGAAGGGATTTTTCTTTTGAAAGGCTTTCTTTTCATAAACGTGTATCCCGTCAGTGCCTTCATTTCTTAAAGAGTCGTGCTTTCATGCATTCATACATTCATGCATGCATACATTCTTTCTTATCACTTTCATAGGCCAGTACACACTGTTACGCCTCGTGTGTTAGGGTTAGCGGGCCTATGGCCAATGGATTCACCCGTGGCCACGGGTTGGCATTGCAATCTGCCCATTCATTCATTGGGTACCCATTTTCATTCATTCAAGAGGCCGTTACGTATCTTCATACATTTCATGCTTTCATTCATTCTTTCATTCATTCATGTCAGCGCTAAAGAGCTGGAGCTTCCATTCTTTTCTTATCTTTCATTTAACATGTCCTTTCATAAGAAAACATTCATTTTCCTGAAAAGCATCGTTTAAAACATGGGCTTAAACTTCGTCTTTCATGGCATCCATAAGTATCACCTTAAACATCGTCTTTCCTAGTATCCATGAGCATCACCTCATGGCATCCATAAAAGCGTCGGTTCGTATGATCCATGAAAGCGTCAGTTCTTATGTCTTTCTTTGCTTTTCATTCTTTCATTCATGTTTTGTGAGAAAAGCATAGTTTTGGGATCATAAAATATCAGTTCGTTGATTTTCTTAGAAAATACATACAATAGGTATACCGTATAGTCATCCATTCATATGCGTACAATTAATACTTTGGGTGCGTAAACAAGGGGCTGCCAAGGAGGGGCTCTACATACGTATACCTTTGAACACTTACATTTTCTTTCGTAAAATGTCTTTCGTGTCGTTTAGTAATGCATCGTAAAGGAAAAGCATTTCGTTTTCTTTTTCTTGTATTATATAAAACTCTAAAAGAGTATGAACGTAATACTTACCTGGACTCCATGCTACTTGCATATCATGTAGTCCATTCATGTGCATGTCAGATGGCAACCTACATGCATGCACATAACCTTAACATCATTCTCTATCTAATGCATAAGCAACTTAAACTAGAAATAGAACTATGTTTCACTTGGAACACTCTCCTTCTATCCTGTGCTCTTACATGTTCTTTACTATGCTAAGACCTTTGGTTCTTTACTTACGGTCACCACATCTTCTAACTCAAGGTCTTGCTTCGAGTGCTCATTCACTAAGGCGAACCCATGATTTACCTTAGGATTAAGACACTAGGACCTTCGTCTTACTATTCTTACTGACCACATTCCGACGCATGATTCCGATCGATGGAATCATGCATCCCAATCCTAGACAAAACACCCGTCACTCATGCACCTTAGCTTACACTAATCCTCATTCCCATCCATACAAGCCACACGACTTTAAGCCAACTCTGAGGCTTAAGCACCTTGAAACAATGCTTAGGACACATTACCCATTACATATGGTGAATCTGTCCGGCACATGTGTCTCACCAGATTACACATGTACCTTACCCCTTCATCACCTAAGATCAACATATAACACGTGGATCACATGCTTGTGTAAACAATCACCATACTCCGATACCAACTTTCTCTTAACCCTATTAGCATGACTCTTCATGCTACCCGTCCCTTTTGACAGTTCATCCTAACACTTAGGGCGACAAGACTCATTTCACAATTACGCCTTATGTCACATCATATAGCTCGAGACTACTCCAAAGCTACACTGTGACCTTTTCGCGTTGCCCAACATCCTGCTACGTCAACTCCTAACTCAACGTGAGTACGGTTCTTCACATACTCCTGTCACATCATGACATCTCGTCACGTTCCCGTTACGTCATCCCTACACTAACTCTTCACCCATCGCAAGCAAGACTATCAGTAACTATGTCACTTCGTGACGTTGCCCAGTCATGCTTCCGCTGCACTACTCTGATACTTGTTCTGCTACTTCACCCATACTCCCAGCCATAAGTCAAGTACGATGACACCCGTCACCTTAGACTACAGGCCGCACCATAACTACTTCGAGACACTGTTCCACAGTTTCCACTACTCACCATGCCCTATGCCCATCAACCATTCAACCATCCTGATCCCTGTGACACGCCACATGGTGTATCGCTGTACCTCATGGAGTAAACTTCTCGTATACTCCCTTCACATACGCCACATCACCACTATAGCGTGCACACCATATGGTGCATCAATCCACCACATGGAGTACATTCCGCATGTACTCCCCTCATACACACCACGCCACATCACCATTATGGCATATCCGCCATATAGTGCATCACTCCATTACATGGAGTACACTCCATGTGTACTCCCTTCACACGCACTACGCCACATCACCATTATGGCATACTTGCCATATGGTGTATCACTCCACCACACGAAGTACACTCCACGTGTACTCCCTTCACATGCACTCCGCCACATCACTATTATGGCATACCAGCCATATGGTGCATCACTCCACCATATGGAGTACACTCCACGTGTACTCCCTTCACACGCACTACACCACATTACCATTATGACATACCCACCATATGGTGCATCACTCCACCACATGGAGTACATTCCACATGTACTCCCCTCATACACACCACGCCACGTCACCATTATGACATATCCGCCACATGGTGCATCACTCCACTATATGGAGTACACTCCACACGTACTCCCTTCATATACGTCACGCCACACAGAGTACACTCAGCGTGTATTCTTCCCATTCCACATACACCACGCCACCATTACAATACAGTCCACAACACTACACAGCACACTTTCCAACTACGCCCAACACTTCACATACACAGCACATCACATCACCACACTACACAGATATGCCCAACACTTCACTACACCGAATGCCCAACACTTCATTACACAAAATGCCCAACAGTTCATTACACAACACATCACAATACCACAACTCCACAAATACCAACAGCACAGTCCCCAACCTAATCAACTAATTAACATCTAACATAAATATGAGGGATTGAAGGTTATACCATGGACGGGATAACCCATGCGTTGCTCGTTGATCCTCACAGCCGATGATGTCGAAAGGGTTGTATGTGGCGGCTAACCCACGTACGGTCACAGGTTTGGGCGTTTGGTGATGCAAACCAAGGAGTTGGACATGCTAATCATACAAGTGGGAATGGAGCTGAATTTGTACAAGACCCTTTGTCATTTCCTAGTGGCCCAATTACAAGACTTAGAGCCAAACGTTTCAAGGAAGCACTAAATGGGCTAATCCAAGAGAATTGGGCTGATTCTAAAAAGACCAAGATGGGCTCAAATAATATTCAAGACTTAATCCATGTCATCAAGGCAATTGAAGAGGCTAATTAGCACATAGAAATATGATGAATGGTCTGACCATTAAAGGACGTGAATTTGTTAAGTTTCAAGAATATTAAATAGGTGAATGAACTTGGTCTTGCCTGGGTACGTGAAATACATTGAATTTAGTCATTTAGTCATTTCTGGCTGCCTCTAGAAGTCCAAGAGGCCTAAATTTCGTGGGACTTGTTATGTTAATATTTGTGTTGCTTTTAAAGCTGTAGTTATGACTTTTCCTATTCTTGGAGGGTTGTTCCAAGTATATAAAGGGGTTATTTCGAGTTTTAATAGCAGATTGGAAATTTCAGAAACTTATTTGTTTTTGTGAGGTCTTGTGTTCCTCTTGGTTCTTCAAAGAACTCCTTGAACTTATCAAGTTAATCTTGTGGCGTTCAAGCTCCAAACTTATCACCTTGATTCTGATTTCTGGGTGTGGCGTTTTCAATCCTTCGTAGTCTTGGTTCTCATCTAGTTGGGTGACTGGTCAAGGCTCAACAAATCTTGTCAATACGATCTTGGGGTTCCAAGCCATCATTGTTATCGGGTTTCATCACAATTGTTGGTGAAGTTCATATCATTTTGGTATCAGAGCTTTGGTTCTAAGATAAGTTTGTCTATCTTTTATTTTCGTTCTACTACTTATCAAGTTAATCTTGGTCTTGAATTGAACTTATCAAGACCAAACTTATCCAAGTTAATCTTGTGGCGTTCAAGACCAAGATGGGCTCAAATAATATTCAAGACTTAATCCATGTCATCAAGGCAATTGAAGAGGCTAATTAGCACATAGAAATATGATGAATGGTCTGACCATTAAAGGACGTGAATTTTTAGAATCAGCCCAATTCTCTTGGATTAGCCCATTTAGTGCTTCCTTGAAACGTTTGGCTCTAAGTCTTGTAATTGGGCCACTAGGAAATGACAAAGGGTCTTGTACAAATTCAGCTCCATTCCCACTTGTATGATTAGCATGTCCAACTCCTTGGTTTGCATCATTCTCCCCCTCTTGAGAAGGATTTGTCCTCAAATCATCACCTACATCAAAAGGAGACAAATCAGCAACATTAAAGCTTGCACTGACACCATACTCACCTGGTAAGTCAAGCTTGTAGGCATTATCATTGATGCGTTCTACTACTTGAAATGGCCCGTCACCCCGAGGTAGGAGTTTTGAACGCCGCTTCTCTGGAAAACGGTCCTTCCTTAAGTGCAACCAAACCCAATCTCCTGGTTGAAACACTACCTTCTTACGTCCCTTGTTGGCTTGATGGACATATTGTTTAGTCCTCCTTTCAATGTTCAGCCGTGCCTTTTCATGAATCATCTTTACAAATTCTGCCTTCTTTTTGCCATCTAAGTTCACACGTTCACTCAAAGGTAAAGAAGTTAAAACCAAAGGTGACAATGGGTTAAAGCCATAAACAATTTCAAATGGTGAAAACTTAGTTGCAGAATGTATACTTCTATTGTAAGCAAATTCAACATGTGGCAAACAATCTTCCCATGCTTTCAAGTTCTTTTTAATGATAGCACGCAACAAAGACGACAAAGTTCTATTTACTACTTCAGTTTGGCCATCCGTTTGTGGATGACATGTAGTAGAAAATAACAACTTAGTTCCCAGCTTTCCCCACAAAGTCTTCCAAAAGTAACTCAAAAACTTTGCATCCCTATCAGAAACAATGGTCTTAGGCATACCATGTAACCTAACAATTTCTTTGAAGAACAAATCAGCTATATGTGATGCATCATCAGTTTTATGGCATGCAATGAAGTGTGCCATCTTGGAAAATCTATCTACCACCACAAAAACTGAATCTCTACCCCTCTTAGTCCTAGGTAAACCTAAAACAAAATCCATAGAAATATCAGTCCAAGGTTCACTAGGTATTGGCAAAGGGGTGTACAAACCATGGGGTTTCAACTTAGCCTTAGCCTGTTTACACGTGATACACTTCTCACAAATTCTTTCCACATCACGTTTCATATGAGGCCAAAAAAAATGTTCATGCAAAATTCCTAAAGTCTTAGCTACACCAAAATGACCCATCAAACCACCACCATGAGCTTCTCTCACAAGCAATTCGCGCAAAGAACATATTGGCAAACACAGTTTATTTTCCCGAAACAAAAATCCATCATACCTATAAAACTTACCAAACGCCATTTTTTCACATGCATTGAACACATCACCAAAATCAGAATCTTGAGCATACAATTCCTTAATGTATTCAAAGCCAAGCATTTTTGTATCTAAAATGGAAAGTAAGGCATGCCTTCGGGACAATGCATCAGCCACCACATTTTCCTTACCTTGCTTATATCTGATCACATACGGAAATGTTTCAATGAATTCCACCCACTTGGCATGGCGTTTGTTCATCCTTTGCTGTCCTTTCAAATGCTTCAAAGACTCATGATCTGTGTGAATCACAAACTCCTTTGGCCATAGATAGTGTTGCCAATTTTCCAAAGCCCTCACCAAGGCATACATCTCCTTATCATAAGTAGGGTAATTTAGGGCTGCCCCACTCAACTTTTCACTGAAATAAGCAATTGCACGGCCTTCTTGCATCAAAACAGCTCCAATTCCTATGCCTGAAGCATCACACTCAATTTCAAAAGTTTTAGCAAAGTTAGGTAAAACAAGCAAAGGTGCATTAGTTAACTTTTCTTTGATCAGACTAAATGCCTTTTCTTGTTCTTTTCCCCACTTAAACGGCACATTTTTCTTGATGACTTCAGTAAGAGGGGCGGCTAAGCTACTAAAATCACGCACAAACCGTCTATAGAAGCTAGCTAAGCCGTGGAAACTCCTCACTTGGCTGACTGTTGTAGGCGTTGACCACTCTTGGATTGCCTTCACCTTTTCCTCATCCACCTCAATTCCTCTCTTACTAACAACAAAACCAAGAAACACAAGCTTATCCGTGCAAAAGGTGCACTTTTTGAGGTTAGCAAACAACCTTTCTTTCCTTAGAATTTCCAAAACAGATTTCAAATGCATTACATGTTCTTCCAAATTTTTGCTATAGATCAGGATATCATCAAAATACACAACTACAAATCTGCCAATAAATGCTCGCAAAACATGGTCATCAAACGCATAAATGTGCTCGGAGCATTAGTTAAACCGAAAGGCATCACTAACCACTCATACAAACCATATTTAGTCTTAAAAGCAGTTTTCCATTCATCACCTTCTTTCATCCTAATCTGATGGTATCCACTCTTAAGATCAATTTTTGTAACGACACAAGAACCATACAATTCATCCAACATATCATCTAGTCTAGGAATGGGATGACGATACTTTACCGTTATGTTGTTGATGGCTCGGCAGTCAACACACATCCTCCATGTTCCATCCTTCTTGGGAACTAACAGCACCGGAACCGCACAAGGACTCATACTTTCACGCACAAACCCCTTCTCCAATAATTCACTTACTTGCCTCTGAAGTTCCTTGGTCTCCTCGGGATTACTCCTATAAGCAGGTCGGTTTGGAATTGATGCACCAGGTATGAAATCAATTTGATGTTCAATCCCTCGGATTGGAGGTAAACCATATGGTACCTCTTCAGGAAGGACATCTTCAAACTCCTGCAAAAGAGAAACAATATTGCTCGGCAAAGCACCGACGAGATCATTAGTACATAAAAGAGCCTCCTTGTACATGAGTACAATAAGGGGCTGGTGTGAAAATAATGCTCTCTTGATCTCACTTTTTTTTGCAATGTAATTGAATTTTTCCTCTCTTGCTCTCACTATAGCCGAAATCCTCTCTCTTTCTTTTTCACTCTGATCAATGTTTTTCTCTCCTTTTTTTTTTAAGTCTTTTTTTTCAGTTTCGGCCTTCCTTTCCTTTTCCTTTTTTTTTTTCATTCGAACTTTGTAACTTTAATTGGTCCTCCCTGACCTGTTTTGGAGTTAATGGCACAAGAGTAATAGGTTGCCTATTAAGAGTGAAGGAATACTTATTTGTGAATCCATCATGCGTAACCCTCAGATCATACTGCCATGGTCTTCCCAACAGTAAATGGCATGCGTGCATAGGAACCACATCACAAAGCACCTCATCCTCATATTTGCCAATGGATAATGCCACCAACACTTGTCTTGTCACCTTGATTTCCCCACATTCATTCAACCACTGAAGCCGGTAAGGTTGAGGATGTTTCAAGGTAGTTAAAGCCAATTTCTCCACCAAATAAGTGCTGGCTACATTTGTGCAACTCCCACCATCGATAATGACACTGCAAACTTTGTTATTTACAAAGCACCGAGTATGAAACAAGTTCTCCCTTTGGTTACTTTCTTCCTCCTTAACCTGCACATTGAGAACTCGCCTTGCAACCAATAAATCTCCAACCACAGCATTTTGCTCATCGTCAGCATCCTCCATAGATGGCATATCATCATTATCTACTTCTTCCTCATTTTCTGACTCAAGCTCTCCTTGGGCATTTATCACCATCACCCTCTTGTTTACACACTGGCTGGCTATATGTCCGCGCCCCTGACATTTAAAACATTTAATATCACGTGTCTTAGAACTTGAAGTCTCGATTGTACCTGAAGTAGTGGCGGTCTTTAAGTTGGCATTCTTAGAGGATTCAAATTTTGGCTTATTTTGTTGCTGCTCGTCCCTTTTTGGAGTTGTCTTCCACGAGCTGGTTGTAGCCATAGGCAGTCCCCTCCTAGCCAATCCCTTTCGTTTGAATTGTTCCTCCACCTTTATGGCTTGATGCACCATATCTGTCAACTCAACATAGTGCTGCATCTCGACTATATCCGCAATCTCACGATTTAAACCGTGCAAAAACCTAGCCATGGTGGCTTCCCGGTCCTCTTCTACATTTGCCCGGATCATAGCTACCTCCATCTCCTTGTAATACTCATCCACACTTTTAGATCCTTGAATTAACCTCTGTAATTTTTGATACAATCCCCTATAATAGTGGCTGGGTACAAAACGCTTCCTCATAAGCATTTTCATTTCCTCCCAAGTGTCCACGGGTGGCTCTCTATTCCTCCTCCTATTAATCAGTAATTGATCCCACCACACAATGGCATAATCGGTAAATTCAATTGCAGCCAACTTAACCTTCTTTATCTCTGAGTAGTTGTGACAATCAAAAACCATCTCCATTTTAGTTTCCCACTCCAAATAAACTTCAGGATCATTTTTACCTTGAAAAGATGGGATTTTAATCTTTATATTTCCTAAATCGTTATCCCTCCTAGGCCTACCCATCCTAGCTTCTCTATTTCTATACCCACGCTCAATCCTGCCTCGGTTCAAATATTGCTCATCAAACTCCTCCGACTCCGCCTCTCCATCAACATTCCGCCACGGACCACGCCCACCATGCTGCCTATTGTGGATGTCATGTTGCTGGCCCCTAGGAGTTTCCGCTTCTACCCTGTCCAACCTTTCGTGAATAGGTTCTAATTCAGCCCTCAACATACGCCTCATCTCCCCTAACATCGCTTGCATTTGGAGGTTTGGAACTGGAGGTTGTCGAAATTCTTCGGTTGTGTCTTCTTCTTGATTATTAGACATGTTTTAAAATCTGCAAACAAAGTTAGAATCCTCACAAGCACTCCCTCACGTGTTTCACTCAAGAATTGATACACTTGCACTCGTGTTTTCACTCTAAACGGCTTTTACCCTCATATGGTCTCGCACACTCTTGCCTTTTTCCACTCTTCTGTGTCTTCTTTAGTTCTTAATCGAACTTCAAGAAACTCATTCAAAATAATCCAGCAGCAATTCAGAAAATAAACAACCAAAACTCATCAAAAGTTCAAGTACTTGAATAAGGTGAGATACAAGATTGAAAGGAAGAAGTTTTCTTACTGGAATCGTGTACCCTTTTTTTTTTTTTTTAAACACAGCAGGAACAGGAAATAGAACGAAAATAAAAGATAGACAAACTTATCTTAGAACCTGGCTCTGATACCAAAATGATATGAACTTCACCAACAATTGTGATGAAACCCGATAACAATGATGGCTTGGAACCCCAAGATCGTATTGACAAGATTTGTTGAGCCTTGACCAGTCACCCAACTAGATGAGAACCAAGACTACGAAGGATTGAAAACGCCACACCCAGAAATCAGAATCAAGGTGATAAGTTTGGAGCTTGAACGCCACAAGATTAACTTGATAAGTTCAAGGAGTTCTTTGAAGAACCAAGAGGAACACAAGACCTCACAAAAACAAATAAGTTTCTGAAATTTCCAATCTGCTATTGAAACTCGAAATAACCCCTTTATATACTTGGAACAACCCTCCAAGAATAGGAAAAGTCATAACTACAGCTTTAAAAGCAACACAAATATTAACATAACAAGTCCCACGAAATTTAGGCCTCTTGGACTTCTAGAGGCAGCCAGAAATGACTAAATGACTAAATTCAATGTATTTCACGTACCCAGGCAAGACCAAGTTCATTCACCTATTTAATATTCTTGAAACTTAACAAATTCACGTCCTTTAATGGTCAGACCATTCATCATATTTCTATGTGCTAATTAGCCTCTTCAATTGCCTTGATGACATGGATTAAGTCTTGAATATTATTTGAGCCCATCTTGGTCTTTTTAGAATCAGCCCAATTCTCTTGGATTAGCCCATTTAGTGCTTCCTTGAAACGTTTGGCTCTAAGTCTTGTAATTGGGCCACTAGGAAATGACAAAGGGTCTTGTACAAATTCAGCTCCATTCCCACTTGTATGATTAGCATGTCCAACTCCTTGGTTTGCATCATTTGGATAGCTAAGTGTTGTCTTGGAAGGGCTCGTGGTGGCCTTGTGATGGTGGCAAGGAGTGTAACACGGCGGATCTAGTCATGTACAGTGGCAATTAGCCACTCACAATGGCTGTCCATCACATGTAGTGGCTACCCACCACATAAAGTGGTGGTTTGGACCAAGGGTTTGTTAAGGGAGGTTGTTGGTGGAGCCGTGGAGGCTCAGTGGTGGTGGCTCGGGGGTGGAGGTGAAACTGTCCATGTGTGAGGGGGAGAGATGCCGTGAGAGAGTGATGGAGAGTGTGCATGCATGGGTGGTAAATCGGGGCCAAGGGTGGTTAGGATGGGTCGGTGGTGGCCTGAGGAGGCTGGATGATGGGAACCAAAGTGGGCCTAGTCTTAAAGATCCTTTGCAAGTTCCAGATGGGCCAATCACAAGATCAAGAATTAAGAAGATCAAGGATGCAATGCAAGGATTGGTGTAATCCACTTGGGATGAAGCTTGTAAAAACCCAACACTCAAGATGGGATTGAAAGAAGGATAACCAGTTTTGATCCACTTGATACAAGTTGTGGAAGACATGACTTAGAGTTATTGTTTGGGCCTATTGTTATTGAAGGCTTTCAATTTGTTAAATGATTTATTTTATTAGTTTAGAATAAGTGGGCTTGACGATGCTTGACCCACATATGTCTTATTCTTACGAATTAGGGTTTTTGAGAAGGCCTTGTATTTTGGCCAAGGGGTTATTTGGAAAGTTACTTTTTAGGAACTAGGGTTTCATGAATTTACTGTAGCGTACTGTAGTCGCGACTACTGTAGCCGGGCACTGTTCATCCAGGGTCATTTTGGGTAAAAGAGGCTTTATTTTGGTTAGGGTTTTGATTAAGTGTGTATTTAAATACTCTTTGTAGCTTCATTTGAAGGGTTAGACATTATTGAATTTTATTTGTGAGTTGAGTTTTCTCCTCTTGTTCTCGATTGAACTCTTGAACTTATCAAAGGTAAATCACAACATTTGTGGCGTTCCTCCTTTGTAATTTGGGTTCTTGAGACGGGTTCTTAAACGGGTCTAGATTTTAATTTAATCTAGGTTCTTGAAACGAGTTCTCATCGGGTCTAAATTCTCCATCGATTGACTTGATTTTGGCTTTCTTGGGGAGTTTTCAAATTGATTGTAGGTTCAAGAGATTCCATTCCTGCGGGTTCATATCATTTGGTATTTAGAGCAAGGTTTCCAATCAGATCTGATTCTATCTTTTATTTATTGCATATTTAATTCTAGGGCTTCATTGTTCTAGGATTGACTACAAAAAAAATAAAAAATAAAAAAAATATAGAAGTGGTTGTCGGATTTCTTCACTATTGTTAGGGTTGCCGAATTTCACTGTCGTATATCACTTGTCCTAGGGTTTTTGAGTTATTTTTAGGGTTTTCTCAATTGCTTATTTTTTATTGTGATCAAATCAGTTGGTGAAAAGACAAGAAAAAAAAATCGTCCAGATAAAAAAAAAAAAAAAAAAATCCGAAATTTTTCTTGAGCCTTATCATCAAAGGGGCTGCATACATTATTATAGTTGGTATCTTGTCTTATAGTTACTGTTTCATTCGTATAATTTCATTAATTCACGTGTCATTTTTTTCATTCCTTCCGTGTTTCTCTTGTTCTTGTTTCTTGGATCTAATTACTAGTTGGGATAAAACAAGGTTGTTTTGTCTTGATTGAGTTCAATTAGTTCTTAAAGAACTTGAGTGGGAAAACTCTTGAGGTAAAAGGCAAGAAAGTGTGAGACTATTTTCTGGAAAAAGCCAATTAAGAGTGAAACATGAGTGGAGTGCCATTATTCGAGTGTAAACACGTAAGGCAGTGTGTGAAGTTAGTTTTTTTTTTTTTTACCACTAATATTCTTTTGTTCAGCACCTTATAATGTCTCATCGGAGTAGCTCATCACCAAGGGGGAAAGCAGATAACTCATCATTTTTGTTGTAAGCCATGCAACAACAGTTTGAGAGGTTGAACTTTGTGTTGGGTGAAGTGAGGGATAGGATGGATCATCAAGAAGCAACGATTAGAAATCTACAAGGTGGGAGAGATAGGAGGCAACGTGAGCATAGAGTTGAAAATGAGTATGAGAATGAAGGAGATGGTGAGGATGAGGAAGACTTAGCATATGAAGTTGAGTTGGGTAGACATAGAAGAGTTAGGCATGAAAGAGGACTTGAAGGGAACCTAAGGGGTCGGGATGGTGTAGATAGAGACCTTGGGAGCATTAGAATGAAAATACCATCTTTCCAAGGTAGAACTAACCCTATGGTTTATCTAGAGTAGGAGAAAAAAAATAAAGTTGGTGTTTGATTGTCATAATTACTCTGAAGAGAAGAAAGTGAAGTTGGCAGTAATTGAGTTCACTGATTATGCTATTATTTGGTGGGATTAATTAGTGACCAATAGGAGGAGAAATTATGAGAGGCCTATAGAGACATGGGGAGAGTTGAAAGCTCTCATGAGGCAGAGGTTTGTACCTAGCCATTACTATAGAGACTTTCACCAGAAATTACAAAATCTTACATAGGGGTCTAGGAGTGTGGAGGATTACCAAAAGGAGATGGAGGTGGCAATGATTCGGGCTAATGTAGAGGAGGACCGGGAGGCCACCATGGCTAGATTTTTAAGTGGTTTGAATAGGGACATAACCAATGTTATTGAATTGCAGCATTATGTGGAGATAGAGGACATGGTGCACATGGCTATGAAGGTGGAGAGGCAGTTAAAGAGAAAAGGGATAGCAAGGTACACTTCGGTTTCTAGCACTACTTGGAAATCAAAGTGGGATAGGAATGATCAAGCTGAAGCAAAGAGAAAGACTAAACCACCTAAGGGAAAATATGAGGGAACTAGCAACAAATCCAAGGTAGAATCCCAACCTTCAAGGAATAGAAATATTAAATGTTTTAAGTGTTTGGGTTCAGGGCACATCGCTTCTCAATGTCCAAATAGGAGGGTGATGATTATGCGTGACAATGGGGAGGTGATGACTAAGAGTGAGGATGATAGTGATGAGGTGCCTGAGTTGGTTGATGCTAGTGATGATGATGGAGTGGTATACCCCGTGACAGGTGAGTCTCTTGTTCCCAAGCCTGCTCTCAATGCACACATTAAGGTGGATGATGTAGAGTAACGGAGAGAGAACATTTTCCATACTAGATACTATGTCAACAATAAGGTATGTAGTATGATCATTGATGGGGGGAGTTGTACTAATGTGGCTAGCACTATTTCGGTTGAGAAATTCAATTTACCAGCCTTAAAACACTCTAAACCATACAAATTGCAGTTGTTGAATGATTGTGGGGAGGTTAGGGTGGATAAACAAGTGTTAGTTACTTTTTCTATTGGGAAGTATCAGGATGAGGTGCTTTGTGATGTTGTGCCTAGTTTGGCTGTTTCTTTGTTGCAAGAGTTTGAGGATGTATTCCCGGAGGAGATGTCGAATGAGTTGCCACCCATTAGAGGCATTGAACACCAGATTGATTTTATACTCGGAGCTGCTATTCCAAACCAATTAGCCTATAGGAGTAATCTAGAGGAGACAAAGGAGCTTTAGAGGCAAGTTGAGGATTTGATGAGCAAGGGGTACGTGAGAGAGAGCATGAGCCCTTGTGCAGTACTAGTGCTACTAGAGCCAAAGAAGGATGGGACGTGGAGGATGTGCGTTGATTGCAGGGCGATCAACAATATTCCTGTAAAGTATCGTCATCCCATCCCTTGATTGGATGATATGCTTGATGAATTACATGGCTCGTGTATTTTCAGTAAAATTGATCTTAAAAGTAGGTACCATCAAATTAGAATGAAAGAGGGTAATAAATGGAAAACTGCTTTTAAAACTAAGTATGGGTTTTATGAATGGTTGGTTATGCCATTTGGACTTACAAATGCGCCTAGTACTTTCATGAGATTAATGAACCATGTCCTACGTGCGTTCATAGACAAGTTTGTGGTTGTGTACTTTGATGATATCCTAGTGTACAACAAAAACTTAAATGAACATATTGAGCATTTGAGATATGTGTTTGATGTGTTGAGATGTGAAAAGTTGTATGCTAATTTCAAGAAATGTACCTTCTGCATGGAAAAGTTATTTTTCTTGGTTATGTTGTTAGTACAAAAGGTATTGAGGTGGATGAAGAGAAAGTCAAGGCCATCAAGGAGTGGCCAACGCCAAAAAGCATCACTGAGGTAAGAAGCTTTCATGGCTTAGCTAACTTTTATCGACATTTTGTTAAAGACTTTAGCACCATTGCTGCACCACTCACTGAGGTAATTAAAAAGAACGTTGGGTTTCATTAGGGGGCTAATCAAGAGTGGTTTTGCCACTATTAAAGAAAGGTTGTGCTCTGCACCTGTGTTAGCATTACTTGATTTTAATAAAGCTTTTGAGATTGAATGTGATGCCTCAGGAATAGGGATTGGAGCTGTTTTGATGCAGGATAGGCGGCCCATAGCGTTATTTAGTGAAAAGCTAAGTGAGGCATCCCTGAAGTACCCTACTTATGACAAAGAGTTTTATACTCTTGTTCGTGCATTAGAGACTTGGCAGCACTACCTGTGGCCAAGGGAATTTGTGATCCATACCGATCATGAATCATTGAAGCATCTCAAGGGTCAAGGTAAGTTGAATAAAAGGCATGCTAGATGGATGGAATACATTGAGACCTTTCCCTATGACATCCGTTACAAGCAAGGTAAGGAGAACATTGTTGCTGATACTCTATCCCGGAAGAGTAGCTTGGTTGGACAAAAGAAGGCGGAGTTGGTGAAGTCACTTCATGAGAGGATACGGCTTCAAATTGCCCAAAAGAATGAAAGGGTTGCTTCCCAAGCGAATAAAGGGCGAATGCGTGTCATCTTTAAACCAGGAGATTGGGTTTGGGTTCACATGCACAAAGAAAGATTCCCAGCCCATAGAAGGACTAAGTTGCATCCTCGAGGAGATGGACCTTTCCAAATTCTAGAGAAAATTAATGACAATGCATATTAAGTGGACCTTCCAGGTGAGTATAATGTTTTTGCTACTTTCAATGTTTCTGATCTTTCTCCTTTTGATGTAGATGAAGCTTCGAGGTCGAATTGTTTTGAGGAGAGGGGGAATGGTGAGAGCCAAAGTGGGCCTAGTCTTAAAGATCATTTGCAAGTTCCATATGGGCCAATCACAAGATTAAGAGCCAAGAAGATCAATGATGCAATGCAAGGATTGGTGCAATCCACTTGGGATGAAGCTTGCAAGAGCCCAACACTCAAGATGGGCTTGAAAGAAGGAGAACCAGTTTTGATCCACTTGATACAAGCTATGGAAGACATGACTTAGAGTTATTGTTTGGGCCTATTGTTATTGAAGGCTTTCAATTTGTTAAAGGGTTTATTTTATTAGTTTTGAATAAGTGGGCTTGACGATGTTTGACTCACATATGTCTTATTTCTTACGAACTAGGGTTTTTGGGAAGGCCTTGTATTTTGGCTAATGGCTTATTTGGAAAGTTACTTTTTAGGAACTAGGTTCATGAATTTACTGTAGTGTTACTATAGCCACGACTACTGTAGCCGGGCACTGTTCATCTAGGGTCATTTTAGGTAAAATGAGCTTTAGTTTGGCTAGGGTTTTGATTAGGTTTGAGTTTAAATACTATTTGTAGCCTCATTTGAAAGGTTAGACAATATTGAATTTTATTTGTGAGTTGAGTTTACTCCACTTGTTCTTGATTGAACTCTTGAACTTATCAAAGGTAAATTACAACCTTTGTGGCATTCCTATTTTGTAATATGGGTTCTTGAGACGGGTTTTTCAACGGGTCTAGATTTCAATATAATCTAGGTTCTTGAAACTAGTTCTCATCGGGTCTAGATTCTCCATCCATTGACTTGATTTTGGCTTTTTTGTGAAGTTTTCAAATTGATTGTGGGTTCAAGGGATTTCATTCCCGCGGGTTCATATCACTAGAGATGGCGGTTACACGCCGTGGGTGGCGGTGTATGGTGGTGGAGGGTGAGAAACCCGTGCGGTGGAAGAGTCCCATGTGGTGGATTTAGGGGAGGCTCCCGGTCGTGGGTGCAAGGAAGGAGGAAGGGGGAGATCAGAAGGAGCTCGTGGTGGTGTCCGGTGGCCAAGGTGGCCGCGCACTGTGGCGCTAGGAGCGTGCACAATGAACCCATGCATGGAGGAGCCACGAATGTGCATGGGAGGCAGGTGGTCATGAGGTGGAGGCCGAGCTCACTGGAGGGTGATGGCCGGTGGGAGGGAAAGCTGCCTTTGAGGTGGTGGCGCCGTTGGGTGGCGCACAGTGGCGCAGCAACATGAAGCCCGTTCAAGCTGTGCACTGTCGAGGTAGAGGAAGAGAGAACATGGGAGAGAGATAACGGGATAGGTGAGCTCGCCGGAGGGAGGTGGAGCTGGTGGTGGCGGCAGTGAGGTCTGCACGACGCACGGTGGCGCCGGGCTGAGGAGTGGAGGAACGGCTTGGAGAGTGAACTGCGTACGACGTACGTTGGGGAGAGAGAAGAGAGAGAGAGAGAGGGAAAAGTGAGGGAGAAGAGACGGGGTCTGGGTATTTAACCCAGTCCCTTTGTCTGGGGATCCTCAAAACGATCTAATGATGGGGGATTAAAACACTGAGTTGAAAATGCGTAAATATTAGCTTAATTAAAAGTAATAAAGATAGATATTATTTAAACTATCTTTAGTTTATAAAATAATATCCCTTCATCTTTAATAAAATGATGAAGTCTTACTTAACATATTTAAGAGAGTAAAACCATTTAATTAACTAAATTTTCAACATAATTTAAATCTCATAATATCTTAAATAGTTGAAATCATTTTAATAATGATAATAAAATGATTTCCAACAATTATAATATTTTTTGGAGCTATTCAAGAATATTATAATTTTCGTATTTAAAATCAAGCTTAATTCAATAACATTGAAAATATTCCTTATAAATATTTCCAACACATTTAAAACACTGGGCGTGCCTTAGAAGTCATGTACTATCTTTGAAAACACGCCATCATGGTTCGGCACGCATGACGAGTCTCGCAGTCGCTAGATAGAAGGGGCAGATAATTCACATAATTTTTGCTCTCGAGATTTGCTTACGTCATAAAGAATGAACGTACGTCAGAAGAAGAGAAGTGTAAGTAAGAAGGAAGGAGCGGGGTGTTACAAGATAGCATCTTAGTTTTCCAACTTGATATTCTTTTCCAAGTCCCATCAGTGAGTGAGTGAAAAGCAGCATTCTTTGATCTTTCAATCACATCAGGCGGGCCTAGGTATTTCTGATGGGATCCAAAATGGGCATAGTCTTAAAGATCATTTGCAACTTCCAGATGGGTCAAGAAGATCAAGGAGACAATGCAAGGATTGATGCAATCCACTTGGGACAAGTTTAGCAAGAGCCCAACATTCAAGATGGGGCTTGAAGGATGAAGATCCAGTTTTAATTCATTTAATCAGCTACAAAAGAGGGCAACGACAAGACTTAAAGGCTTTGGGCTCTTGAAGGGTTCCAACTTATTTAATTAATTTAAAGAACTTATTTTATTAGTTTAGAATAATTGAGTTTATTATGAGAAGGACTTAAGGGGGCCTATGCAACGGCATGTTGGGAAAGTTATTATTTTATTGAACTAGGGTTAGGGTTACTGTAGCCAAGTTACTGTAGCGCGGCACTGTAGCCGAGGCACTGTTCATCCGGGGTCACTTTTGGAAGATGGGGGTTTTATTTTGGCTAGGGTTTCATCCAAAATGGGCATAGTCTTAAAGATCATTTGCAACTTCCAGATGGGTCAAGAAGATCAAGGAGACAATGCAAGGATTGATGCAATCCACTTGGGACAAGTTTAGCAAGAGCCCAACATTCAAGATGGGGCTTGAAGGATGAAGATCCAGTTTTAATTCATTTGATCAGCTACGGAAGAGGGCAACGACAAGACTTAAAGGCTTTGGGCTCTTGAAGGGTTTCAACTTATTTAATTCATTTAAAGAACTTATTTTATTAGTTTAGAATAATTGAGTTTATTATGGGAAGCACTTAAGGGGGCCTATGCAAGGGCATGTTGGGAAAGTTATTATTTTATTGAACTAGGGTTAGGGTTACTGTAGCCGAGTTACTGTAGCGCGGCACTGTAGCCGAGGCACTGTTCATCCATGGGCACTTTTGGAAGATGGGGGTTTATTTTGGCTAGGGTTTCATTAGGTTTTGCTTTAAATACTCTATGTAGCCTCATTCTAATCAGATTATGAAGTTTATGAAATTTGATGAATTTATTCATTGTGAGTTGAGTTTTACTCCTCTTGTTCTTAATTGAACTTTTGAACTTATCAAAGGTAAATCACAACCTTTGTGGCGTTCCTCCTTTATAATCTGGGTTCTTGAGACGGGTTCTTCAACGGGTCTAGATTTTCATATAATCTAGGTTCTTGAAACGAGTTCTCATCGGGTCTAGATTCTCCATCCTTGACTTGATTTTGGCTTTCTTGGGAAGTTTTCAAATTGACTGTGGGTTCAAGGGAGATTTCATTCCCGCGGGATTCATATCATTTGGTATTCAGAGCAAGGTTTCCAATCAGGTCTGATTCTATCTTTTATTTCTAGCATATTTAATTCTAGGACTTCATTGTTCTAGGATTGATTACAAAAAAAAAAAAAAAAAGTGTTGGCTGGCAGATTTCTTTACTATTGTTGGGGTTGCTGAAATTCATTGTTCTAGGGTTTGTGTTAGCTGAAATCTCTTGTTCTAGGGGTTGTCGTATATCACTTGCCCTTGGGTTTTTCAGTTATTGTTAGGGTTTTCTCTACTGCTTATTCTTGGTTGTGATCAAATCAGTTGGTGAAAAGAAAAGAAAAGAAAGGAAAGGAAAAGAAAAGAAAAGAAAAGAAAAGAAAGGAAAAGAAAAGAAAAGAAAAGAAAATTCGAAAAAAAAAAAAAAAACAGAGAGAAGAAGAAGAGGAAAAGAGAAAGTGGCGCATTCAACGTTGCTACAAAGAGAAAGAAAGTATTTGTTGATTGAGTTTTTATCATCATAGGAGCTGAATACATCTTTCTAGTTGGTATCTTGTTTTATAATTACTGTTTCCCTCGTATAAATTCCTTGAGTCTCGTGTCATTTGTTTCATTCCTTGTTTCTTTGATCTATATTACTGGTTGGAATAATACAAGGTTGTATTGTCTTGATTTAGTTCAACTAGTTCTTAAAGAACTTGAGCGGGAAAACTATTGAGGTAAAAGGCAAGAGGATGTGAGACTATTATCGGGAAAAAGCCATTAAGAGTGAAACACGAGTGGAGTGCCATTATTCGAGTGTAAACACGTAAGGGAGTGTGTGAGGGTTTTCACTAACATTCTTTTTGTGCAGCATATTATGATGTCTCATAGAAGTGACTCATCAAAAGGTGTGGAAGAGAACTCATCCTTTGTGTTGCAAGCCATGCAACAACAGTTTGAGCGGTTGAACTTGGTGTTGGGTGAAGTGAGGGATAGTATGGATAATCAAGAAGCTGTGATTAGAAATCTGCAAGGTGGAAGAAATAGGAGACGACGTGAGTCTAGTGTTAAAAATTGGCATGAGAAAGAAGAGATTGGTGATGCTCTAGTTACTAGGCGTGCGCTCAATACACAAATTAAGATGGATGATATAGAGCAGCAGAGTGAGAATATTTTTCATACTAGATGCCACATCAACAACAAGGTATGTAGTATGATCATTGATTTGAGGAGTTGTAGTAATTTGGCTAGCACTACTTTAGTTGAGAAATTGAATTTACGTACCTTGAAACACCCTAGACCGTACATGTTGCAGTGGTTGAGTGATTGTGGGGAGGTTAGGGTAAACAAGCAAGTGCTAGTTTCTTTTTCAATTGGGAAATACCAGGATATGGTGCTTTGTGATGTAGTGCCTATGCATGCTAGTCATATTTTGTTGGGGAAGCCATGGCAGTATGATAGGAAGGTGATCCACGATGGGTTAAGGAACATGTACAGTTTTGAAAAAGATGAAAAAACAATCAAACTTGCTCCTTTAACTCCAACACAGGTCCATGGGGATCAATTGAAGCTGAAATGTGAGGTTGCTCAAAACAGAAAGAGTGAAAATGAGAGTGATAAAAAAAGAATGAGTAAAACTGAGAGTGATCAAAAAAGAAAAAGTGAAAAGGAGATTGAGCATACAAGCAAGAGTGAAAGTGAGAATGAGCTGAAAAGCAAAAGTGAAAGTGAGATTGAGCTGAAAAGCAAGAGTGAAGATGAGATTGAGAAGAAAAGAAATAGTGAGACCGAAATGGAGAAAGAGAGAAAAAAGAAGAGGGTGAGAATAAGACCTCAAGCACAAGAGAGAATGAGTTGAAAAAATAATTGTGAGGTCGAGAGTACAAAAAAAAATGAAGAAAAAGAGAGTGACAGAAAACAAGAGAGTAAAAAGAAAAAAGAGTGTGAAAGGAAAAAAGAGAGTGAAAAAGAAAAAGAGAGTGGAAAGAAAAGAGAGTGTGAAGAAAGTGAGAGAAAAACAAAGAGAAAAATGAGTTTTTATGCTAAGGCAAGTCTTAATCCTAACGAACTTGACGTATGTTTGCCTAGTATTGTTGTCTCTTTGTTGCAGGGATATGAGGTCGTGTTTCCAAGTGGTGTATTTAGTGGATTGCCACCTAATAGGGAGATAGAGCACTACATTGATTTTGTGCCAAGTGCGACAATTCCTAACCGACCTTTCTTGGAAAAACATGAGTCATTGACACACTTAAAGGGACAAGGTAAGTTGTTGACTAGAATGCATGCTAAGCGGGAGGATTGTATTGAGACTTTTCCTCATGTATTCAAATACACACAAGGTATGAAAAATTTTGTGGTTGATGCTTTAGCAATAAGGTATGTCCTTGTCTTCATTTTAGATGCAAAATTATTGAGACTTGAATATGATAAAGAATTGCATGCTAATGATGATGACTTCGCTAGTCGGTATGGAACATGTGAGAAAGCATCTTTTGATAAGTTCTATAAACTAGATTGGTACTTTTTTAGAAAGAATAGATTTTGTATGCCTACTAGTTTTATGCTTAAGTTGCCTGTGTGTGATGGACATGGTGGTTTGTTGGGTAACCTTGGTATAAGGAAGACTTTTGTTGTGTTGCATGAATGTTTGTGGGAATATCATTTGCCATTCAAAAACGTGTTGCACGAACATTTGTGGAAGTATCATTTGGCATTCATTGATGTATTGCATGAACATTTGTGGGAGTATCACTTGCCATTCATTGAGTTTGCATATTGGAGTGGTCATTTTGGTTCGAGGAAGACTTTAGATGTGCTTTATGAACATTTTTGGGACTATCATTTGCCATTAATTGAGTTTTCATATTGGAGTGGTGATTTTGGTTCGAGGACGACTTTAGATGTGCTTCATGAACATTTGTGGGAGTATTGTTTACCATTCATTGAGTTTACATATTACTGGAGTGTTCATGCTACTACTAAATTTTCACAATTTGAAATTGTTTATGGACTTAATCCATTCACTCTTTCAGATTTAACATCTTTACCTGTTGATGATAGGAGTAGCTTGGATGGATTTTTCCAAATTTTTGAACAAATTAATGAAAATGCATATCTAATGGATCTTCCAGGTAACTATCTTGTTTCTACTATTTTCAATGTTACTAACTATTTTCCCTTTGATCCAGGTGGAGATTCGAGGTCGAATCCTTTTGAGGAGAGGGGGAATGATGGGATCCAAAATGGGCATAGTCTTAAAGATCATTTGCAACTTCCAGATGGGTCAAGAAGATCAAGGAGACAATGCAAGGATTGATGCAATCCACTTGGGACAAGTTTAGCAAGAGCCCAACATTCAAGATGGGGCTTGAAGGATGAAGATCCAGTTTTAATTCATTTGATCAGCTATGAAAGATGGCAATGACAAGACTTAAAGGCTTGGGCTCTTGAAGGGTTTCAACTTATTTAATTAATTTAAAGAACTTATTTTATTAGTTTAGAATAATTGAGTTTATTATGGGAAGCACTTAAGGGGGCCTATGCAAGGGCATGTTGGGAAAGTTATTATTTTATTGAACTAGGGTTAGGGTTACTGTAGCCGAGTTACTGTAGCGCGGCACTGTAGCCGAGGCACTGTTCATCCGGGGGCACTTTTGGAAGATGGGGGTTTATTTTGGCTAGGGTTTCATTAGGTTTTGCTTTAAATACTCTATGTAGCCTCATTCTAATCAGATTATGAAGTTTATGAAATTTGATGAATTTATTCATTGTGAGTTGAGTTTTACTCCTCTTGTTCTTAATTGAACTTTTGAACTTATCAAAGGTAAATCACAACCTTTGTGGCGTTCCTCCTTTGTAATCTGGGTTCTTGAGACGGGTTCTTCAACGGGTCTAGATTTTCATATAATCTAGGTTCTTGAAACGAGTTCTCATCGGGTCTAGGTTCTCCATCCTTGACTTGATTTTGGCTTTCTTGGGGAGTTTTCAAATTGATTGTGGGTTCAAGGGATTTCATTCCTGCGGGTTCATATCAATTTCTCAAAAGAGCTAGTAGATTTAATACCAACTATGCTCAAGATGGATCTCTGAGTAAGTTTTGGAGTATTTTTGTTGAAAAAAATTGAGGTCTTATCCTTATTAAGGACTTGACCAGAGGCCTGTTCATAAATATCAAGAATCTATGAGATTTTACACCATTCAACCACATTGGCCTTGCAAAAAAGAAGACTATCATCAGCAAAGAACAAGTGATTGATTCAAATTGGGCCTTTCCCCAAAGGAACACAGGTTATGCTTCCATGTTGCTCAACTTGAAATAATAAAGAAGACAAGGCTTCAGCACACAAAATAAACAAGTAAGTTGAGAGGGGATCTCCCTGCCTCAAGCCCCTTGTAGGTGAGAATCCAATTTGTGCTTTACCATTAACCATGATAGAATATTAAACAAAAGTAATGCAGTCCATAACCAGAGAGCACCATCTTTGAGAGAACCCAAATTTAAGCATGACAACTTCAAGGAATGACACTCAACATGATCATAAGCTTTTCTCATATCTAGTTTGAGTGTCATAAAACCAATTTTCCCTTTCATCCTAGAGTTCATGGAATGGAGAGTTTCATAAGCTACTAGGAGATTATCACTAATAAGCCTACCAGGTACAAATGCACTTTGGTTCATGGAAATAACTTCTGGAAGGATTGCTTTCAGCCTATTAGCTAAGGTCTTAGAAATAATCTTGAAATAATCTTGTACAACTACATTGCATAGACTAATAGGTCTAAAATCTATCACTCTTTGGAGATTTTTGGTTTTTGGTATGAGAGCAATATATGTGTCATTAATCCCATCAATCTTCCCACCATGGTTCAGAAATTGAAGAGCAAACCTAGTAATATCCTTCCCCACTGTCTCACATTGGCTTTGATAGAAATAAGCTGGAAACCCATCAGGGCCTGGAAAGCCCAATGAGTTAATTTGAGAGGCTGCTTGCTTCACATCCACCTCAGTAAACTTGGTCAACAGATGCTCATTCATAAGGGGAGAGACCTTTAATTGTAAGCCAGACAAACATTCATCAAATCGTGAAGGGTTAGAAGTGGTAAATAGAATGGAGAAATTGTGACGCCCGCAAATTCCGCTTGGGATCGGACGAACATTTGAAGCGTCGAGACATGCAACACAAGGTTACTTGCCCCAGTTCATGACATATAAGATGCAATATTCCTAACATGCATCTAGCATTATGCAATATTCGCAGCGGATAATTTTTCTTTTTAGCAATACTATGCACCAAACCGAAATATCCCAAATACTTAAAACATACTTCATACATAATGACATACTAAACAACTGAGATCACAATATTAATCCATATGGTTGTGATCAAAAGAGTGATGGAGATTGAACTCTACAAATACAAGTAGTAATCTGAGGTAACTACTGTATTAACACCTACATCGCATCGTCGCTTAGTCGACCATTTCCAGTTGGTCGATTCCCGATTCTCCTTCAGATCCTGTAACAAAATCTACCATTCGGGGGGAATGGTAGTTGGGACTACCACAGTGAGATTTGATTACAAATCTCAGCAAGTTAACAGGAAACTTCCACACAGGTTAATGATGCATGCATGGCAGTAAAAGCATGAATGCATAATCAAATCATAAGTAATCATAGCATAACTTGACATACAACATAACATAACTGGCATAACTTAAACTGAAACTGAAGCTTAGCATGAACGTGACTTCAAACATAACATGAATGTGAGCTTGGAACATAACATGGACTTGAAACATAGCATGAACGTGAACATGCATAATTTGAACTTGAACTTGAGCATGACATAACATAAATGTGAACTTGGAACATAACGTAAACGTGAACATACATAACATGAACTTGGAACATAACGTAAACGTGAACATAACATAACATGAACTTGAAACATATTCTTGTCTCATGGGATTACCATGATTGCGTGAACGTAAACTTGAACATAACATAACGTGAAACATGACTTGAACTTGGAATCTTATTCAATAGACTTAATCATTAACGTGACCATATGGGTGCTACACAGGTCCCCTTGAGCCGTGTGTCCCTGCCGATTACCGCATCACATCACAGGTTTCTATACCAGCTGTGAGTGCGTTAATACGTACTCCACAGTTGTTGTGGCCCCACGTATTCTACGTGTCACAATTGCTGTGTCTCACGTAGTGTATGCTCCACAGTTGTTGTGGCCCCATACTTCATGCTCCACAGTTGTTGTGGCCCCATGACTTATCTGTTTGTGCCACACTTGCTGTGGACACACATAACATAATGTGTGGCACCATCGGCGTTAGTGCCTGGCGCGCTCCGGTGACCAGCTAATTAGGCCCCATTCGCAACCTGTTGACTGTACTTCGTCAACCCAGGGAATTTCACACCTATTTAGACACTCCAGCGTGAACAAAGGAGTTCCACTAGGATATTACCCCATCCTAGCGCTTAGGGTCGTGATTGACATGAATGACTTAACTGGCAGACATGACATTTCGTAACGTGACGTAACATGAACGTGACATAAAAGACAGAAATCTTGACGTAACATAACGTGACATGAACGTAGGACGACAGACATGACATACTTCGAGACATAAATGTAACAGAGAACATTTCATAACATGTCATACATGTAACATGCAACATTTCGTAACATGGCATACCATATAACAGACAACATTTCTTAACGTGGCGTAACATGTGACAATGAATATTACATGACAAGAAATACATGTAACAGATGGCATACTTAACTTAACATGACATACTTGCAATGTATAGCATGTATAGCAATACGTGACAGAATATCTTGTGTAACAGATGAATAATTCATGACAGAATAAATTCTGTGTAACAGATAAATATGTAATGACTTGGCATGGCACATATGATAACATGCATACATACAATTTAGTTCCCTTACTTATCACACATACACA
Source organism: Juglans regia (assembly GCF_001411555.2). NCBI lineage: Eukaryota > Viridiplantae > Streptophyta > Magnoliopsida > Fagales > Juglandaceae > Juglans > Juglans regia. The sequence goes on along the minus strand of NC_049910.1, from coordinate 17,982,109 downwards.
TTAAATTGATAGTAAGTTAAAAGCTAACTTACCTCGATCTTCGCGCTTCGAGACAAAACTCAAGTGCGATCACGGGAAACTGAAAGTAGTGATTTCTAAAAATTAGAACTTAATCACTAACAATTAGGAATATGGAAAAATATCAACTTAGAGTAAAATTACCATTTTACCCTCTACATGTGGGAAAATGACCATTTTACCCCTAACTTAAGGATTTTGCATCATAACTTCAAAAATCACCAAAATTTACATACCTTATGTAAATTTTGTCCTAAACTCAAATATCAATTCATAAAAATTTAAAACTAAACACAACCATCAAAACTCTATATGGCCGAAACTTACAAGGCTATTTCCTTTGCTTTTTGTTGTAATTCTTTCAAATCTCAAAACTCATGATTAAACCAAAATTTTTCTTCTACTACACTCATAACATATTCTTAAGAATAATCATGTTTTGAATCATGAACAAAAGTCATCAAAATCACTAAAACCATACTTGAACTTTTTGGTTTCTCTTCTAAGTTCAAAACAGAATTTTGTTTCTAACTTGTTTTGATCAACCTCTTGATCCATGACTTATAAAGAAGTGATCTTCAAACCAAAACATCACATGGTTCAAAAAGGTGTCCTAAAACAGATCCAAGCTTCAAACTCAAGATCACATGGGTAAACATCAACCAAAACATAAATTTAGCCAAGAACATCATCACTTTGGCCTAACCGAATATCTCCTTCCATAAAATTTCATATGTTCGAAACTAACATCAAATATCTTCAAAATAACATTCTAACATGTATATAAGATGCTTAGGATCTTCCAATAAAAATATCAAAGCCATTGGAATAAGATTAAACCATAAAAGATTTAAACTTTCTCAAAACAGAAACTGTTTTTCCTCTTCCAGTTTCTAAGTTTCTAGACCTAAGAAAATATTTCACCAAAACTTTTAATCATGCAACAAATCCTCAACCAATAATCATATACACATGTTAACAGTACTCCATAAAAATTTCGGACCAAGATCTATTCATTAGCTTGGTCAAAAACTCCAAAATATAACACACTCTCCAGTTTATCGCCCAGAATGACCTTTCTGGGGTCTAAACAACTTTTTACCAATCAAATGATCTCCAAATGGAACAAATAAGATATCCACGTAAACTAGACTCCAAAAGAAACAACTTTCATGAAGGAAACGTTGCGAGGAAACACTTACAAAAGCTTAGAAACAGGCATTCAAAAGAGGTACGAAAAACTGTCCGAGAGTGTCTTTTGTGTTCTATGAAGGAAAAGTGTAAAGGAGAGTTGCTTTTTCGTGGGAAGTGGACTGAAGAGCTTCTTACACAAGCTATGTAAAGTGATAGGACTGAAGGAATGGTTGAGTGTTGGCCTTTTCTTCTCATAAAAATCAGACCAAGATCTTTTCTTAAGGTGGAGTGTAAGAGTGAATGAGTGAGGTGGCCCTTTAGCTATGTCTTTCAAGAACCTTCTAGGCTCTTCTTGTACAGATCTGGCCAGCCAAGTGGGGGTACAAAACTTAGCCATGAAGCAATCCTATGGTGACCAAATTCGTGGGCCTTAAAGGGCCTAAACCGAATGGGCCTAAAATTTGGGGTTTAAAGAGGGTTTGGGTTGCTATCAAGCCCAAATCCAATATCACTTGGCCCAATCAATTTTTCAAGGTTAACAAGGTTGGATAATGATGTTCTAACACAAATTTGAAGGATTAATAGCATGTGGAAGTGATTTAATCAAGTGATTAAACACAATGCTAGAAATCGGATTAGAAAATGTTTAGAGGCCAACTTTAGGGTTTTGGGGAAACCGTTTAGGGTTTCGATTTCAACCATGCTTTTGGGCTTTCGATTGGATTCCCACCATTTAGAATTTCACTACGATTGAAAACCTCTTTGATCTGGCACAATTTGGTTGAGCAGATGAAACAAAGTTTTGCTTAAGCGACATGATCTCACACCTTGATTCCTTCAAATCCAACAAACGTTCCTTATGGTGCCAAGTGTCTAAAATTATTCACTAAGTGTGGCTAAGATCTTGCCAAGTGTCCAAATAAAACTTCTCTAATCCAATTTGGACATTCCACACTGTGATTTCGAAACACTGCAATTGGTGCGCTTACCGAGGTTACTATTCACTTCGAAAAAGTGAATCATAAAATTAGTACTAAAAATTCCTAAATATTCATATTAACCTATAGTGAAAATCTTTTACCGAAATTTAACCTCGAAGTGCCCCTAAAAATAATTTCACAATTTCCAACAGACGTTTCGTCCGGAATTATGAAAATAGGATATTGTGCCATAAAATCCTAAATAATCCACTGAGTGTAATGGCGTAGACCATAATGCATTCTGACACTTCTAACCACCTCAAATAAATAAAACTCATATTTCTAGCAGCATAATGAGTGATAACACTGACTATGTTGACAGACTAAAACCTATGCAATAGGTCGATTCGTAAAAACTTATGGGATTTTCACGAGATTCCTAAAGTCAATAGAAATTCCGCCAATGAATTTCTAGCGGGCTGTTACAGAAATACTTGCTAAAAGTCTCTCCAATATGCTGCTGATTTGAGAACTCATTGCCTTCCAGGTCCTTAATGCTTTTGATTGCATTAGTGCTTCTCCTTTGAGTGGCTTGCATGTGGAAATATTTTGTATTCCTATCCCCCACCTTCAGCCAATGTTGCTTTGCTCTTTATCACTATTTTATGTTTTTAGCTTCTAATTTATGCTCCACATTCATCTGCATTTCTTTAATCAGCTCAACATGCTCTCCTTTACCATGATCCTACAGAGCACTAATCATAGACATGCCCCTTATGATATCTTGAGATTCCTCTTTCTTGTTGCTAGAATTCCATCTCTACAAGGCCTACAAGGCAGTTTGACAAGAAGCGAGTTTGTGCCTAGGCTTGGCCCTTAGAATTCGTTCTAGGTTGCCATGGCACTTAGGAGCCTTAGTTACCTTGGAACGCCTTAGAACTTTTGATGTGGTAACTTGAGCCCAAGAGGAGAGTGGCCCTAGTTTACTTTGAAATTTCGGCGCTATTTAGAAACCTAGGTCCAATGGTTTAGGCTTGTGATCCAATTCTAAGTCACTAGTGTCATGTGTCATGAGAATGTTATACCTTGAATCTACTCTTGATAGTGGGTTAAGGGGGAAATAGAGGTGCAGGAAAGCACCAAGAATGGCTTGCACGCCTAGCCCATTGTTTTTGTCCAGAATTCAAGTTCCAAGGTAGATTTCTTGGAAAGAGAAGCCTAAAGAAGTAAAATGGAGCTTTTCTAGAAGTTTTGCATAGGAAACCGAAGGGAGGCATATATGATTTCGAATGTAGCTAGCTTTTGCCAAGTGTCAAGCATGCACTAATTTTCTAGAAGATTATGTAAAGAGACTTTGGTATCAAGGACAAGTTTGCCCTTAGGGTTTCGGCTAGCACACTCCTAAGCATTTCATTCACTTGCCACTTGTCACTTAGTGTATTTTGGACCAATGGTAAATGAAAGGTCACATAGGGAATGAGTACTTAGAAGATGAAGCAACATCTTGGGAAAGGAAAATGGAGAGGACGGCTAGGGCTATGGCACACGCCCAATGCCACTTAACATCCATGCCAAAAGTTACTTGTTGGGAATAGGAGAATGCATGTATTGTTTTACCAAGCTACCCTTGAAGAGATATTTACTTGTTTACGAAAAAGAAGGGCATAAAGGGGAGGGAAGGAATTTCGACCAAGGAGGAAAAGCCCTACATGCCACCACCCAAAATGTCCCTTCCCAATGCAATCCAAGTGGGGAACTCCAAGAGGAATTTCGACAAAATGGAAAGGGGGAAGAAGAAACATTACCACTTGTCATCCATGCAATGACTTTGGATGCAACTAAGGAGGGAAGTGAAGAGTCTCCTATAAAAAGGGAAGGGTTCACGCCAAGGGGCTTTTCCCTTGCCATTTATTTTTAGATTTTCATGAGCTCTCACTCTCTCCACACAATTCTCCCAAGTTCATTTGAAAGTTCCCTCATTTTCTTGTATTTTCTTTCCAACCAAACTATGAGGATCCTTGCAAGAGAAGAGATTTCGGCACTACCAAGGATTAGTAAGGTAAGGATCGGCTTCCTCTAAGTCTTGCACGCACAGAAGTCATTTCTCAATCCGAAAAAGATTCAAATCTCATTAGACTTTGAGAAAGATAGAACTCACACACTTTCTACCGTTTTCTTAGAAAGATAGAAAAACCCTTGAAGCCGATTAGGGAAGGGGGAGTTCATCCTCCATGTTTCGAACACCACATGTATCTTTGTTTACTTTAGGTTTTGTTTTACTTTATGAGTGAAATGAAAGGGTTTTAACCTAAAAACCCTAGAAGTTGAATGGTTTAAGACCAAGTGATGCCCAAGAAATCCACACACACACTCAAGAACATGAGGTAGGGTTTTAGATGCTCTTTCTAATATAGTATGTTCGGATTTACAACTTGTTAGTATTTCTTTATGTGAATTTTTGTAAGTATATACTCAACTTACTCTTGATTAATACTTGTATATGCTTGTGTAAATCCTTCCATGGTTTTGATTGCTTTGTTTGTTATCTCTTAGTTGTTTGTTTGAATATGTTAATATGATCTTGAGTGACTCTAAGGAAGGAATTATATGTTTCGGATTTGTGATGAAAATGCCATTAAATGTTCCTATGAGTTTCGGTTTTCACTTGATTAAGGTTCATGGTTTATGCAACATGATGTTTCGGTTTGAACATGCTTTGGAGGTTTCGGACTTTGTCAAAAACCTATGATCTCATGTCTTAGTTTACTATGTTTTGATTTCTATGATATATGCTTAAGGTTTGGAACATGTTTAAGTGATGAATCTTCATGTTTTTGTATCTATGAGTTTCGGCCTAAGCAAGTTTTCATGGTTCCATGTATATGTTTTGATATCTCTTATGGTTTATGTTATCATGCTATGAAATGAACATGTTATGCTTGGTTATTTCATGCACAACATTTCATGTCATATGTCAAGTGTGAGTAAGTATGTTTAAGTCTCATGTCATATGCATTTGGGGAAACGTATTTTCAAAGAAGTGTTTTTAAAAAAAAGTGCTTTCAAAGAAAAAGTTTTCAAAGAAAAGATTTTTAAAAAGTTTTATCACGATCCCAAGTGCTAGGGTGGGAGAATGTCCTAGTGGAACTCCTCTGTCCACTCTGGAGTGTCTAAAAATGGAATGATAACTCCTGGGTCGACAAAGTACCATCGATGAGCCTTGAATGGATTCTTTTCAAAGCATACCGGAGCAAGGAAGCGCCTAATGCTAGTGGGTGCATAAGGTATGTAACCCGACGAAGTAAGGTCGAGTTAATATGTATTCATCACGGTGCATGGACCGTTGATGGTGTGGTAACTAGCAGGAACATGCGTTGTTAAGGGGAATCGCGTTGTGTCCACCCTCTAAATAAGAATATGAGCATAAGTGCTAAGGATCACTCGATGCAAATCTTGTAATATGTTCTGATAAGGCAAGTTCTGAATAAGTTCACGTGAATAAGAATAAGTTAAGAAGTTTTTATGAAAAACTTCAAGTCTCTATTACAAGTCTTTTAATAATGGTCAAGTGCATAAGTCAAGTTCTGGTAAAAGGCATAAGTCAAGTACATGTTCATGCACGCATTTCATGATATACCTTTTGTATGCATGTGTTAATTGTGGTATGTTGTGTGATTACTTGCTGAGATTTCTTGAAATCTTATTATGGTAGTTTCCACTACCATTCCCCAACTGGAATGGTAGAAGTTGTGATAGGTTTAGTAAACGACGACCATGACCATGACCAAGAGGAAGAGAACAGCACCTCCTCCTCTGGAGAGGATTGTGCCTAAGATGGCTGTGAATTGGCCCGAGCCCTCCATCCTGGAGCGACTTGAGGCCATTGATTGGGAAATCAATGGTATACTTGAATTCATTACAGAGTTCAAGCAGCATAACAATCGGGACAAGGATAAGGCTTTAGAAAAATGTGTGAAGCCCGAATCATTTTGAAGAATATAGGAACTTAAGTTATTTTGAAAAGAAAAGAAAAAGAGAAGAAGGAAAACAGTACCTATGGCCAACTTTTGTGGAACTATGTTTTTTTTTTAAGGAGATCCCGTGTTTTGGGAGTTTTAAACTATACTTTATGATTTTGGTATATTACGCCTTTATGGCTTATGCTTATGTTTGGACAATGTTTGGGTTATAATATTTGTTTGGTGCCATATGCTTTGCAATTGCTTATCGCGTTGCTTAGTTTATCCGACCTTTACTCTTTTTTCGCTATTACGCTATTGCATACCCCTAGTGTACTTCGGTGCATAGCATATTATCTGTCATGTACGAGGGGTGTGTAGCTTGTCTTACATGTCCCGGTGTCTCAATCACCGTCCAATTCCAAGCAGGGGCTGGGGGTACCACAAGAACCAACCCCATTACCCTTTTTCCAAGACAATTCAATTGTCTTTGTACAATCCTCTTTGACAGCCTATGCAAGCTCATATCTAAACACAACCTGACCCCTATTCATCCCTTTTGATTTATTGATCAAACTGACCAGTAAAGGAGAATGGTCAGATTTGACTGCAGGTAATACAATACATATGCCCTTAGGGTACAAGTTCTGCCACTCTTGATTAACCATAGCCCTATCAATCCTCTCCTTTGTAAAATCACTTCCATATCTGTTATTAGACCAAACCTTTGACCAGAATAAACTAAGTCATGCAAAGTGCAAACATCAAGAGCTTGTCGAAATTTCTCCATTTTCTGATATGGCTTGTAAGCTGCTTCCATCTTCTCACCTTGGCTGGTAATCTCATTGTAATCACCTATACACAGCCAAAACATTGGTTGTGTTGGTTTAAGGGCTTTTAAAAGTTCCCAACTAGAGTTCCTTTTTGCTGTGTTGGGATGACCATAAAAACCAGTAAACAACCAAGTAGGTTCCTCTTCCTCCTCTTGCACAAAAGCACTAATATACCACCTAGTGTAGGTAGTTATCTTAACAGTCCAATCAGATTTCCAAAGCAATGCCAAACCACCACTATATCCAACACTATCCACTATAAAACAACAATCAAACTTCAACAACCTTCTAACTTCTTCGAGTCTAACTTTTTAACATTTAGTCTCAATTAAAAACAGTACCTTGGGACACTTTTCTTTAGTTAAGAGACTAAGCATTCTAACTGTTCGAGGGTTCCCAAGCGCTCAATAGTTCCAGCTCATGCAACTCATTGATCTTGGCAGGGCTAGAGACAACCATTGCCATTACATGATCAATATCTGCCAACTCATTAATCAGGAGCTTAGATTTTTTGTTCTGGTTTTCCATTTTACCTCCACCTCGGTGAGGCCTTTTATTACTAGCCTTTGTGCACAACTGTTGAAAATGGCCTTCTGACTTGTCCCCTGAACAAGCCTTATTTTGAACACGTGCCTTCCTCCTCCAATTTTTAGCCTTACTAGGACCGAGCTCCACCTCAGCAGGTTCTATAGGCGTAATTAGAAGGCTTATTTGGGCAAAATTCCCTTATAGAGCACTTTCCTTATTGATAACACCATCCCACTCCACAACTATGAATGTCTCCCCCTCAGTCAATACATCATTTTGTAACTGCTCAAATTCACCTTGAGCCAAATCCTCCCTCTGTAATTGCTCATTGATAGCATGGTGATCTTTATTGCTGGCATGACTGCAGCCTCCTTCCGTTGTCTTTTCTCTATAACTGCCTTGATTTTCTCCAGAAATCTTGCTTAACTCCCCCGAGATATTAGGCTGCATTTTATGAGCAGATGCCATCCCATTAATGTCCTAATTGATTGCCACATCATCATCTTCTCCATGCAAATCAGAAGACTATGTAGCAGACTAAACCTTTACACCATTGCTACCACGCCTACCGTTGGATTGTTCTCTTGCAGTTGAAGCTCTAAGCCATGCACCATACTGCTTCTCAGAGGAAGATTGTATTAAACCAGACCCAATAGACACATCACAACCATTCCCACCATGTTTAATCCTACCACACTTGAAACAAAAAAATGGTAACCTTTCATATTTGAATGAGACCCATGTCTTTGTACCACCCATACTGAGAAGAATGCCACGCATAAGAGGGAGAAGAATATTAATGGCCACCTTGACTTGAAGATATGGACCCCAACCAACACCTTCGCTATCAACATCTACCTCCATCACCTCTCCTATCAGACTACCAATCTGCACCCCCAACATCTTTTGTCATTCCATCAAAAGGAACCATAAATATTCTATCATGAATTCCATATCCTTTGGAGCTACACTGCCATCAAAAGAATTGAGGCACAATAAGTGCCTATCAAATGTCCATGGCTTGCCTTGTTGAACCCTTTGAATACATTCTTCACACAGAAACTCCATAAGAAACATGTTCTCACCAACTTCTTTGAACACCACCTCCTTTCTTGGCTTCCATATCTTAATCATCGTGGACTTGAAGGCCTCCTTATTGACAGATCTATCCGAGACTACTTGACCAATCAAACATTGTATCGAGATTTCCTTTTGCTCACCTCAATCAGATGAAATTTACTCCACTTCTCAACTATGTCATCTGCCATTGCACTCCAAAAAACTAGAAAAAACTTCGAAGTCAAAAAACTAGAAAACAAACTTGCTCACAACAAGAGACAAAAACTCCTCAGCAGTGCTAGGAAACCTCTAGCTCTCTTTCATATAAAACTCGGGAGTGCCAATTTTAGGTGCCTACTTTGAATGTGTTATTTGCGCAAGACCGAACTAATGCAATTTTAAATGGTTTGCGAAGGGGGGTGTTTTGGGATAATAAAAAAATTGTGTTTAAACTTTTGTCCAAGAGTCGAAACCTGGTACAAGTACAAAAAGGAAAGATCAAAACAAAAGCCTCTCTCTAAATACAAGAAATTCAGATTATTATCTTTCTTTCTTTCTTTTTTTTAATGAAATTTCACCAGCCTTGCCAGATGTTTCAATTTGTCTCTCTATTCATTTATCGATTTAAGTCCATTAGAAACTGATGCATTTTTTCACGCCATGCAACTGTTGGTTGGGGTCCACTGGCCCGAGTTGGTTACGAGTCTCACAGAATGGAAAGCCCAGTGAGAGAGGCCCACCACAAACCCATATTTCTCGCTCTCCCATAACCCCATAGAGTTGGTTACCTCCACGCAAAGGGAAACTCATCAGTCTCTTCCTTTTACCCACAAAGGTTCCAAACACTTTCCTCCAATTACGAAAGCCTTTTAGCTGTAAATTCTCGTTTCTGTCTACATATTTCACGAATTTTCGGTCTCTCCATCGCCTCCACTTCAATCCTGCGCTTGCCCACCTCTATTATTACTGTTAATGTGCCGACAAATAAGAAAAAGAAAGTCTTTTGTTGTGGGTGCTCTGATCCTTTGGTTTTACCCCTACTCTTTATTGATAATGAATTTCTTTGCTTGTGCTGGGTTCATTTCCTTTTGATCCGGATTGACTCCCTCCACGAAATCGCTTTCTGGGTATTCAAGATTTTGCTATCTTACTGCATAAATTACCTCTAAAGTTGGGTAATCTGTACTCTTCTATTCATTGTTGGTTTTTTATCATTTCTTGATGCATTTTTTTTTAATTTTTTAATTTTTGTTTAGTGCTTAAATTTATATTGGCTTGCCTATAATTTTTTTTTCTTATATATATATGTGTGTGTGTGTCAGATTGCTTGTTCTTGTTGGGTATGATTGCGTTGTATAGTAGGATTTCCTTTTTAATGGGTATTTTTATACGAGATTTAACTAATTACTGCTAAGAAGCGTGCATATTGCGATACTAATTAATTTCTGCCCGTCTTGCTAAATATTTAGCTCTCAAGAAGAAATTAACTGTAAATATTTGCTTTCTGTATTCCTTTCAAGAACAGTTGATTCATAGCAATGCGTTTGCTTAAAGTACTTCTGTTATTTTTAAAGAATTTGGTTAATTTTTTGGAATGTGGATCATTTAATTAATGGACCATTTGATTGTTAAATTTGGAATTTCTATTTATCTAACTGAGAGTTTTGTGTTAAATGCCACTGAGATCATTGAGTTGACTTGATGAAATGTATGCTCTCTAAGGCATGTACTGTAGATCTCTTTTACTATTTCTGAGTTTTACTGTCTGTGGCATGTGATTGGGTTTGTAAATGATATTTCACTAAACTAGGCAGTCTATGAGATACAATTAAGGCTTAAATTAGTTTGTGAACTATTGGTTGACTTTTATGCGTAACTTGGATAATTGGATCAGACTTTTCAATGAAAAGTAACTTGTTGCTGGAGATATGGGCTCCCTTCCGTTACGTTTGTCTCGGCAAAAACAGAGGTTGCGAAACCCCGCTCATTTTGGAAATGCTGGCACCTTAAACTGGAATTAATTTTTCGAATATTGAGGAGTTACGCTAGAACTGTGGATGTTCAAGAAAACCAATTTAATGAACATCCAGCTTTGAATGTGTGTTAGCATGGGCTATATATACTTATGGTATGTATAAATATCTTCTGATCTTTTAGATTTTCTCAATATGGTGATGAGAATGTATATGGTAAGAAATGTATTAGAAATGCAAACTTTCAAGCTCTATGAAATTTATTGTGTTGTTGGTTGCTATATCAGAATAGAAGTGTTAGAAAGGAAATGGGATGCATGTCATTTTGTTGGTCTGTTACTCAAAAGTTTTGAATTACAGCAAAAAAGATGGAAAAAGAATTACCTTTTGTTGTTACCTTGGAACCACTGAGCACTAATTATGAAAATTAAAATGAAAAATAAAAGTGAAGAAGGTTATTGCAGAATATATGACTTCAATGCAGTAATCTTTCAACATTTGGGGTCTCTGTCTTTTTTTATATGATTTGGTGAAATGATACCATGTGCTCATATACTTTGTCAAATATGTTGATACGGCAATCATAAATTCACTCTTTTATCATGAAAGAAATAAGTTTTTGTTTCATTTTTATGGTTGTTACTTGTAATACATTTGAAAAATGTTTTATGCCTTCAGACTGGCATTGATGCTTTCATAGAGAGCAAATCGACCTTGAATTATACTCAGATGAATGTACGGAAATATTGTAGTGATAATTGTTTTATTGGCTTAATCTCAACTACAAACTTCGTGTTTTAATACTATCAAAAATAGAATATGTTAATATCCCATCAGACATTCCGTTCTGAATATGCTTTACTAATGTCCCAGCCCATGTTTAGCATTTCCCCTTAATCTTATAGGAAGCCGGCAATTATGAAATTCATAACACTTTTCTGACCTATGGTCATAAATGCTTGTTGACCTTTAGCCAATAAAGTAATCCCTATATTTATGTAAATTGGAGCTGTAAGGACTAATGTGGATTTGAGGTGGTTATTAGCGAGTTTTTCATCATTATTAGCTGTTAAAATGGTGGCAAAACAGCATGTGAAACCCACAAAGAACCGAAGTATATACATCAGAACTTTCAATTATTCCATCTTTAGAAACATTGACAAAGAGGAATATTTTCTGAAGTTTCAATTATGCATATTATGTTTAAAGTTTATTAATTCATTTTTGTTGATGCTTATTAGAGTCTTAGCGGTTGTTTTCTTTATTTGTTTCATTCGACTTTGGAATGTATGACTGGTAACTTTGAGTAATATGTGCTGAGAGTTATTCTTGTGATTTATTGGTGGCATATTTTAAATTCAGTTTTTTATTGTTTCTCTGATTGTAGGAATATATGGGCTGAGGTGCACATTTCATGGGAGGTGAAGAGGATGAAGAACCAGCAACAAAACGCATGAAAGTTTCTTCTGAAGAATTGAAAGGTCTTTCCAACGGTTCATCTTTTATAGGGCCTGTATCTGGCTCCTCAAGCGACTTGATGGCTCGGCCCCTAGCATCTGAAGGGGATAAAGAGGTTGTTGGTTCAAAAGGAGTTATTAAAAGAGAGGAATTTGTTCGTATAATAGCCAATGCATTGTACACTCTTGGTTATAAGAACAGTGGTGCTCATCTAGAGGAAGAGTCTGGGATACCCTTACACTCCTCTGTGGTAAATCTGTTTATGCAGCAAATACTTGATGGCAATTGGGATGAAAGTGTTTCTACATTGTGCAACATTGGACTGTTGGATGAAAGCGTTGTTAAATCAGCTTCTTTTCTGATTCTGGAGCAGAAGTTTTTTGAACTTTTGGATGCAGAAAAGGTCATGGATGCGCTAAATACATTGAGGACTGAGATTGCACCTTTATGCATCAATAAGAGTAGAGTTCGTGAACTTTCTTCCTGCATAGTTGCTCCTTCAAAGTGTATTCAAGTTGGGTTTCCAGGTAAAGACACTGTGAGGTCAAAGTCTCGTTCAAAGCTGCTGGTGGAGTTGCAGAAACTGCTTCCCCCAACAGTTATGATACCTGAAAGCAGGTTGGAACATTTAGTCGAACAGGCGCTTCTTTTGCAAAGAGATGCTTGCGTTTTTCACAACTCTTTGGATAAGGAAATGTCATTGTACACTGATCATCTATGTGGAAGAGATCAGATTCCCTCCCGTACTTCACAGGTTAGAGAAAGTCCTTTCAGTTAAAGTTTGTAAGTTTCACAAGTAGTTCTCTTTTTTATTCTGCCTTTGCTGTAACACAATGTGCTGGAAGCTTCTCTTTGTGGTGGGCTTGTGATTGACATTAGTGACCAATATTAGTTGTATTTTAAGGGTCATTATCTTCTTAATGGACCAACCTCGGGATGCTTTACTCCTAACCCCACAAGGTTCCGAAGTTCCCTATTGATATGAAAGGGGATGACTATTGATCAAGAAAACTTATGTTTCTGCATTTGTCTACCACTAATTTCTTTGTCAAGACGAGTATAATTTGTTATCATGTTTAACAATCAGAATTCATTTACTCAAGTTGAGTATTTGTTTGTGGGGTTTTCCCAAGGTTAAGGTTATTTCTTGAAGCCTTAATGCTATGGACATTCAAAAATAAATTGATGCAGCTTCATCTTCCAATGGAAAGAGTTCATATCTTGGGTACTTAAGTCCTGATAGAATGAGTGGACGGTGCACTTTCCTTTCTTAGAAGGACTCCATAGAAGTTTATCTATCCCTTTAACCCTTATTCTCTTAGAGCACAAGAGGTTGAAGAAAAGTCGATGAAAGTGTCCACTTTCCAATCTTGTGTCGCTCTGAGGAAACTGGCATTCCACTAAGGTATCCAATTGAAAGTGCCAATAAGTCGGCAACCGAAGCCTCCTGCATCCTTGCAATCCTAAATACTTTTGGAAAAGTTTCCTCATGGGTTCACTCACCACACCGAGTGTCATGCCAAATCTTGTGTATCTAGAGAGGTCTACCCATCATCTTTTGATACTTTTCCACATCCCTACCCTATGTGGCCCATTTACCTCATTAGAACACCACCATGCCCAACCACCAACATACTTGGAGACTACAACCTTCTATAAAGCTTCCCTCTCAAGTTGATAACTCGACAACCATTTTCTTTGGGCGATAACCATAGATTTCAATGGACAAAGTCTCCATGATTTCCCTCGATCAGTTTCTAACTCCATCTAGGTGTTTTTTTTTTTTTTTTCTCTACGACTTGTGTACTTGGGCTAGCCTATTGATATTATCAATAAAACTCACATTTACTTGTAAAAAAGAATTCAACTGATTTAGAGATTTTACTTCCTTTCATAAATTGTAATCATATGAAATTTTGGATACATGTTGAGCACTAATTTAGGAACTAAGAATACAAAGTTAAATCTTGGATTGGTTTGGTGGAGTTGAGGATTTTTTCTTAAAACACAAGGATGACAAATTAAGCCAGGCTTTTTCATAAAGTTTTGCGCTGCTATCCTATGAAAGATAAACATTTCTGTTTGGAAGACTGCTTAGGATCCGTAACATGTTGGAAGCACATTTCGTTATAAGATAGGAGGCGACTGGAGTGTCAAATCCTCAGGTTTTTGTGTTTAATGAGAAAATGAGGACGTTATTGAAGAGATTATATTGAATATATAAGCATTTAAAGGATAGATCTGGGAAGGAAGAGCATTTGTAAAATTCTTTTATTTGATAAGTAAACGATTATATTGATATGAATAAGCATAGCCCAAGTACACAAGATATACAAAAGGTAACACCTATTTAGGAAGAGGAAATAGAAACTAGAAAACATGAAAATTGAGGCCACGGAAATCCACAGCTGTGGCCCATAGAAAAAGAGTGCTGACAAAAAATAATCTAACGTTCTTCCAAAGGAGCGTGTCTTCAAACGTCCAGTCATTTTGCTCCTTCCATAGGCACCACATAATACATATCAAAACCATTTTCCACACCGCTGAGATTTGTGGGATACCTCGTAAATTGGTCCAACTTGCCATGAGCTCAATCACTGTGGCAGGCCCAAGCAAGATCTAACTTGTTGAACACTTCATTCCATAACGTTCTAGCGACCTCACAATGCAACAAGAAGTGATCCACAGTTTCACCATTTTTCCTACACATGCAACACCTAATGTCTGGAACAATTCTGACGTTTGGAACAATTAGAAAGGGCAGCCATGTCTGAGGATTACATAAAAATGTGGTTTTGCAAATGTCACAGCAAAGGGTAGTTACTTGTCATAAAATTCAAGGATTTCGTGATTGAGGGAGGAGGTCCCAAAATTGCAATTTTTATTTATCGGATTGCAAATATGGACATGGTAGAATAAGATGTCAGAGGGATTTGTTAAGACAATATTTTGGAGGGCATTGATTGTTATTTTATCATCTTTTTGGAACCTAGTATTGATGGAATCATTGACCAGGCATCTTATATCAAGAGATCATAATCAAACCCTCCGCTTCCGACAAGTATTAGCACTATCTTTGATGTGAGCATCTGTGAAAGGTTTGGTTGAAATTAGACATAGTTAAAGAGCATGGTTTAAGCCTATGTAGCTTAAGATGGGCACCCCACTCCATTGCGCTGAACAAAATTTATTTACCCCATACCTTAAGCATAAAATATCACTTATAAGAGTCCTTGGCTTGGAGAGTCCTAGGCTTCTTCAAACCATCTATATTATTTGTTTAACTTGGAGAGTCCTAGGCTTCTTCAACATATGAAGCTATAAATTATGATATTAACTTAAGCAAGTGCTTTCCTCTATTATGTTACTTATCAAAACAATAAAAAAGTGTTTCCCTCTATGTTGGGTCCCTTTTCTTGCTAACCTGAATAAAGGCAATGATGCTTGGAATGGGACACTTTGATTGTGTCATAGGAGCAGAGCAAGAAGCATATCCATCTATCGAATCAAAGAGCCAGTAGTAGATATATTTATCACTTTATTCTCTAATTAATCAACAAACAGCCCTTGTTCTTAATTACTAAATGTAAAAATATACTTTTGTAATTCTAGAATATATATATTGACAGAAAGGCTGGCACTGAAACCTCAAACTGGAACATAGGCATCCGCCTTATGGTCTCAGAAGTTGAACCTCAGTCTTACATAAACTATATCAAGTACTCCCCTCCACTATTACTTTGCAAGTTGCGGCATAAGTCTACAATTCCATAGGTTTTCCTGCATCCCATATAATAATAAAATACTGATTGAGTTATTCTATAATTTTGTTGGCGAAAAGATCAATCCTATATAAATGCCTCTTTCGACATCCAGAAAAGTCAGAGAAAATGGCATTATGCAGTGGTACTTAGTCGTTAGAAGGTCTTTAATGGCACCTGAAAAGCATAAAGACTGGCTCAAATATCTTGTGCTATACTCTTCAGAAATGATTTTCTAAAGAGTTGTTCAGCTTACCTCAATTTCACATAATCTGTTTTTTAACTCACGGAGTGTATATGCTTATCTAACAGATGAATAAGGGGGTAGGGTAGATTATAAGATTTTTTTTTTTTTTATCAATAAATAGGAATTTTATTAAATATAGGCGAAGCCAAATACACGGATATATACAAGAACCACACCTATGCATGACTGTCTAAAGATACAAGAAAATCATGTACGTTCATGCCATTAAAGTCTATTACAATCGACCAATGGAATAATGTATGAAGAAAAAGAGTTCTAATCTTGTCCATTGTCCGTTCACGATCCTCAAAATTCTAACCATTACTCCATCCATATGCACCACTATAGGCAAATCGGTATCATCTTCCACATCGCTGTGATTTGAGAATTACCTCGAATACCTTGCTGGCTGGCCAAAAAGTCACCAACCCTTCTTGGCATTACCCAAAGAAGTCTCATTCGAGCAAAGATATCATTCCATAAGCTCATGGCTACGTCACAATGCAATAATAGGTGATCCACAGACTCCCCACTTTTCTTACTCACATATGGCACCAATCCAATACCATCAATTGGCATTTTCTTAGATTATCTAAGGTAAGAATCTTCCCTACTGAAGCTGTCCATACAAAGAAAGAAGCTTTTAGGGGGGCCTTAATCTTCCATTTGTTCTTCCATGGAAATGTTCTTGTAGAATGTGTCATGAGGGACTTGTAGTATGATTGTACAGTAAACTTTCCCTCCCTGGATTGTGACCACATAATCTTATCTGCTCCTCCAATCACTCTACAAGTATACACAAGCTTGAAGAAATCTGTATGTGTCAATTTTCCAATCTTGGGCAGCTCTAAGGAAAGTGATATTCCATTGAGGAGGGCCACTAGAGAGATCCATGAGCTCTGCTACGAAAGCCTCCTTTCTTCGGGCGATGTTGTATAGTGTTGGGTAGAGCATTCGATCTCCACACCATGGGTCATTCCAGAATTGAATTTTGGAACATCCCCATCTGCAAAACGTGTGTATCGATGAAGATTGGTCCAGCCTCTTCTTATTTGTTTCCAAAGCCCCACCCCATGTGATCCGCTCACCTCATTCGAGCACCATCTTCCCCACAGTCCACCATATTTTAACTCTATAATCACCCTCCATAAAGCTTCCCTCTCTTCGTGGTATCTCCATAGCCATTTACCCAATAAAGCCTTGTTGAAAACCAACAAATTCTGAATTCACAGCCCGCTTTCTTGTGTAGGGGTACAAACCGTAGCCCCCCAATTCACCAAATGAAAGATTGTTTGATGGTGGCAATTGCACTTGGTGTGTAGACAAATGCATAAGGATGTCTGCTTCTATGTAACGCTCCAATGGAAGACCCAAACCACATGGCCTATACTCCAAAAGGACTAGTCAATGATACAATTAGAGTCCCATTGGAACTTTATAAAGAGCAAGAACTTCTCATTCCCAAGCAATGTGGGATCCCATACACCACCTACCCTTATCCATATCATATGGGGTATCACAGTATATCTTTCTCTTCGTACATCTTCATTAAAGATGATATAAAAAAAAAAAAAAAAAAAAAAAAAGATGAGAAAAGCGAGACTTTCCTTTGTGCATATGAAAAGACCATGCATGTTGCTTATAGAAGTAATGCCCTTCGAGGAATGGAATAAAGGTGTTGGTTCAGGCTAAACCCACATCTTCTATGACCCTTGTTTTTTTGGTAATTCTATAATTGTAGTTGTTGAAGTTTGTAAGTATCTTTTCTAAGTTTATTTGTTGTCTATTCTAGAGAATCTTATCAACGTAGGGCATGCTATGTATTGAATTACATTTACAGTTTCTATTGTGAATTTGGTTTCACATCGTTGTCTCATTTCCTAAGATCATTATTTTTATTCATATTTGAATAGATATTGCAAGGACACAGTGATGAAGTCTGGTTCTTGCAATTTTCACATAATGGGAACTATTTGGCTTCATCATCAAATGATCGTTCGGCAATCATATGGGAGGTAAGCTTGATATTTACCAAAAACTTCTCCATATTGTATCTGATACCCTTTTCTCTGCTTTATGTTCAATCAATTGATTTAGATTCGACTGTATGGTGATCTCTTTTAATGAGCCTAATTGAACTGTACTTATTAATTTCATAGCTTCGTTTTTTCCACTTCTATAATATTTTGCATATCTACACTGAAGCGACATCTCAGGGTTCTATGATTGTTCACCAAATGATCATTCGGCAATCATATTGTTGCATATCTATCTTACAGATGTTCTATGGGTATAATTTAATGTTGGGTAAGAAATTTTGAATTAAGGGTTCTAAAGGACAGGAAATAGAAAAGCAACATAGCAAGAATTTTTAAGCTGTAAGTTCCTGACGGATTTTGAGAGAGCTACGGTTTTGGAGGGGTGGGCTTAATTCCAAACTTTTTATGGAAGGGTGTGCTGGTTTTTTCCTGGGGTTTTTGGACTTAATAGTATTTTCTGGCCTTTCTGCCACCAGTTAGACAAAGAAACAAATCCTAAAATACCAATTCTAGCTGCAAGGTGTTCCTTTTGACATCTTTTTAAAAAATTCTCAAGCAATTTTTCTACTTCAATCCAGACATCTTTCAATCTAAAGAAAAAAAATCTATTTCAAACTTATAACTTTTCATCCAATCATTGCCTAGATTTCAGGGAAAAGTAAAAAACACAAATGAAAACAACTTTTACAAAAATTACCATGAAAAAAAATTATATTCGAACAACTTTCAATTCTACCTATCCACTTTTTAAACACCCAAATACAAAACATATTGAAAAAATATTATTCAAATTTTCCTATCTACTTTCACAAAACCCAATAAATAATACATCTCAAAATATTTGTAAAACTTTACTTATCAAAAAACAAAAAATATTTGTAAAACAATCTTAAAGATTGTGAAAGTTTTTATTAACCAAACATATCGTAATTCTTTCGTGAAGATGCTTCTTGGACTTTTTTTTATCGAATCTGAATATGATAAGAGTAAAAGAATTTAAAAGTGGAAACCGAAGAGCTACTCAGTCTAATGATGCAAGGAAAGCCCAAGCCACTTTTGGGCCAATACTCCAAATATATTAGTCAAGGGTACCATTATAACAGTCTTGACTTTCTCCCTCCCAAGCAATGTTGAATTACATTCACCACCTTCCAATACACAATCCGCAGTGTTACAGTCAAGCTATCAAATTGGCAAGAGCACCCACATCTTAGGAGAAAAAAGGGCACAAAAAGTGGCTCAATGATTTATCAACTCCACAATGTGCCATTACAACTTTAGCAAAACCCAAGAGTAAAGAATCTTTCCCTAGTAAAGATGCAACTGCAACAACTGATTCACACTTGTATCTCTAAATATATCTCATAGTGGTTACATGACTGATTAAAAAATTACTTATTAGTGATCACATGGCTCATAAAAAAATTGGATGACTTACCTCTATGCCTGGGACACCAGAATATCGAACCATTGCACGAGAACTTTAAAGACTTAATGGGTTGTTTGAGAATGGATCTCATCTCATCTCAAATTTTTTTTTTTTTGATAAGTAAAATAAGTATTATTAACAAGAATGGGCAACAACTACCAATTACAAAGTATTATGCTCTATCTACAAAGGCACATTAGCATCTAAGAAAATATGAGGATCCATGCCATTAAAGTCCACAGCAATGGCCCAAGTACATAGAGTCCTAAAAAAGAAAACTTTTAGCTCCGCCATAGATCTCTCATTGTCTTCAAACGTCCTCTCATTTCGCTCCTGCCATAAGCACCACATAATGTAAGTAGGAATCATCTTCCAAATCATTTTGATCTGATGTACATCTCGGATAGAGGTCCAACACGCCAATATATCCACCACGGATTCTGGCATAACCCATGTTAAATCCATCATTTTAAACACCTCATTCTAGAGAGTCCTGGCTACCTCACAATGCAAAAGCAGATGACCAACTCACCCCGTCCTTTACACATACAACACCAATCTGCAATGATTATCCTTCTCTTTCTCAGATTATCTCTAGTAAGGATCTTGTCTAATGACGTTGTCCACACAAAGAAAGAAGGTTTGGGAGGTGCCAGGACTATTACCTAATCATTACAAGTTTCCCAAACTCCCGAACAAATTTCTCACGGGACTTTCTCAAAGTTTCCGAGGACTATTACCTAATCTCACCCCCTCTTTCTCAAAATTTCTTATAATTTTTTTTCCCAAACATCACTTAAACACAAACAATTTTTAATCTCAAATTTTTAACTTTTTCATCTAACAATCATTACAAGTTTCCCAAACTCTTGAACAAAACACAAAAAATAATAAGACTTTCAAATTTCAAAACAAAACTAATTTAAAAAAATTATATTCTGACAATATTTTAGTTTTATAATATTTTTATTCAACCTTTTGTCTCTCATTTTTCAAAATCCAATAAAACATTATGACTCACATTTCATTACTATTCACAAACCATTTCACTGCTATTAACAAATTTCTCATCTCATCTTATTCTCCAAACATCCCCTAAATGACAAATGCATTAAGATAACTTCTCGTTCCCAAGTAATGTGGGATCTCATTCACCACCTACTCTTATCCTTATCATATGGGGTATCACAATCTCCCCCCCCCTTAAATTCCCGATGTCCTCATCGGGCTTATCTTTTGTAGGTGGCACGGATCAAGTCCCACATTTTTAGTTGAGATAGGCTTTGATACCATTTGTAACGCCCCAAAAGAAGGCCCAAACCACACGGCCTATACTCCAAAAAAACTAGTCAATGATACAATTGGAGTCTCATTGGAAACTTATAAAGAGCAAGAATTTCTCCTTCCCAAGCAATGTGAGTCTCATTCACCAGCTACTCTTATCCTTATCATATGGGATATTACACGTGCTTTGCATCAATCACTCCAGGTGAGTTAAATATGCCCTAGAATAATTGACATCTTTACTTGAAGAGTTTTTATGGAACGGGATCAAGTGACATCTCTTTGCAATTTCTCTAACCAGAAAAGTTTATAGCTCTGAGGATGTGTCTCAACTTTCAGATTCAGCTTTGTCTTGAGAAATAACATTCTTGCGGCATCCACCATCTATGGCTCTTACCATTATGCCTTGAATTAGTGCTAGTGTTCTGGAGCACATTGTGGTGGAGCTAGTTTTTGCAATTTCATATGGTTGGGCTATAAGAAATTATTGCATTACAAGACATGGCCCATTCTATTTTTTAACAACAAACTCTTCTTCACTATAATCACGTGCAAGCAGTTGTTTTCCTTCACGACTGGTTTCCAACAGTGCGAAGACTTATGCCTCCTTTTCTCGTTACTTGTAACACTTAGGTCCCGTTTGGATTGTGAGTTGAGATGAAAGTTGAATAAAATATTGTTAGAATATTATTTTTTAATATTATTATTATTTTGGGATTTGAAAAAGTTGAATTGTTTATTATATTTTGTGTGAGAATTTGAGAAAGTTGAAATGATGAGATGAGATGAAACATTTTCGCCATCCAAATGGGGCCTTAATGGCTGCACCACTAGTTTGCAGTTTAGATATAGATGGCCAACCTGAAACATTGCAATCAGTCCACTTTCTTATTTTTTGGAACATCTTTCAATCGAATACTTTCTCAACAGAAGAAAACTGATCTTAAACCCTTTGCCATTACGATACTCACCAATTTTTGGTGTGTCTTCGACAAATCCGCCATGAAAACACTTGTTTTTGAGGAATATTAACATGAAAAATATTTTTTAATTCTGTTTCATGTTGATAGTCATTCCCTGCAGATTTGTTAGCATCTTGAGAAGGATTTTCTCTTTGTGTAACACACTGGGCAAAAGCTTCAGGCTGCCTTCTTAAGGGTCTGTTTGAAAACACAACTGTTCTCAGATATTCTCAGATTACTTCACTACTATTCACAAATAATCTGAGGTACTCTTGATATCCAAACTGAGCCAAGTCTTTAACATCTTCACCGTTTCTTGATCAAGGGAGCATCCTGATTCGGTTGAGTGGCTGGTCCAAAATACTTTTGTTATCGTTGACATCATCTTCCAAAATCCTAAGCAATACCCATATACTGCACTCAAATCCATTGGATAAGATCTTGCTCTGAGACCAACTAATGTAATCTATATATGAGTTAAGAAGGGAAATCATACAGCTTGTTCCATAATTCTCCAAAACTGTTGTTATAACTTTAGCAAACTCTTGAATGAGACGAATGTTTCTATATCATAGACATGAGCCCAACTGGTAACTCAAGTCTACTCTAAGCACATTGTTCTAAATCTTCTAAGCGACTAATTAAAAGGTCACATGCCTCATTTAGTAAGTCACTATATTACCAAATTTATTTTTTGGGTAAGAAGTAATTTTATTATAAACGAATGTATAGGCGAAGCCCATATACACTAGAAGTATACATAAGAAAACACTTAAATACATTCTAAGAAACAGAAAGCAACAACAAAAAATCATGACTAGAAGCTCTGTTAATCACTAAAGCAGAAAACCAAAGCAACGAAGAGTGTACAAACAAATTCCAGAGTTGCTCCAAAGTATTCTCCTTGTCATTAAAACACAGCTCATTTCTTTTCATCCAAATGCACCACATAAGACATAAAGGAACAATCTGCCAAGCCACATCCACTTGACAACAACCATGAAGCCTGTTCCAACACGCAAGAAGATCAACCACTCTCAAAGGCATCACCCAAGCCAAGCTGATTCTACAAAAACTGCCATCCCACAAAGCCCTTGCCATCTCACAATGCAAAAGTAAATGATCCATGGTTTCCCATGCTTCTTACACATGAAACACCAATCAATAAGTATTATACCCCGCTTCCTTAAATTATGTGGCGTCAAAATTTTCCCAAGAGAGGCAATCCATGTAAAAAAAAAACTTTGGAAGGCACTTGAGACCTCCAAATACACTTCCAAGGAAAAAGACTATTCTGAAGAGCCAACAACTTATAGTACGAACAAACAATGAACTTTTTGCACCCCTTGGACTTCCACAACATCCTATCACCATCATTACCACCAAGCCTCAAAGAGTATAGAAAGCTGAGGAAAGCTGAAACTTCATCAATCTCCCAATCCTAACGAACAAGCAGATCAGATCCATCTGCAAACCGATCTGAGCCAATCGAAAAATAGCCGGAAACACCCTATTGAGAGCTCGATCACCACACCAATGTCAAACTAGAAACGGATCCTAGATCCCTCTCCAACAGCATAACTAACATGACTAACAAAACTTTCCCAGCCCTTTCTAATGAACTTCCAAAGACCCACACCATAAACCTCCTGTACTTCATTAGAACACCAACCAATGACCTCCCTCCATAGCGACTCACCTGATTGATTGATATCTCCATAAAAAGCTTTATTAAAGATCTTCAAATTACAATTCCCAACCCTCCAACCGCAATAGGAGAAGAAATTTATTCCAACTAACAAGATGAAATTTAGGGTGGATTTGGATAGGGAGTTCAGATGAGATGAGATATTTTGTTGAAAGTTGAATAAAATATTGTTAAATATAATTTTTTAGTATTATTTTTATTTTGGGATTTGAAAAAGTTCAATTATTTATTATATTTTTGTATGAGAATTTGGGAAAATTGTAATGATGAAATTGATGAGATGAGATAGGTTTGTGTATCCAAACCCACCCTTAGTTTCCTCTCCCATTCCACCTTATAAAAAAGCATAAAAGAACTTCTTGATCCGGTTGGCCACCCCTGCAGGCAATGGAAACAATGATAGAAAGTAAGTGGGGAGATTGGAGAGGGTACTCTTAACAAGAGTAAGTCTACCCCCTCTAGATAAATATAAATGCTTCCAACCAACCAACCTTTTCTCAACAACCCCATCCCAAATAGCACTAACCTTAAAAGGCTCTCCCCATGGAAGACCCAAATATTTCAGAGGTAAATAAGCAATTTTACTGTCCAACAAACTTGCCAAACTATTGATGTTATGCACCACCCCCACCGACTTTCCAAGGTTCGCCTTGAGGCCTGATGTAGGTCTAAAAGATAATAACATTGCCCTCAAGCTTGAATCTGACCACGACCCGCATCACAGAAAATGAGTGTCATTTGCAAAAAGGTGAGAAAGTGTAATAGACGCATTATTAGCATTACCGAGAAACTTGAAAGGAACCCCCCCAAACAACAGCCTTCACCATCCGACCCAACGCTTCCATTATAATGACAAAAAGGAAAGGGAATAAAGGGTCTCCTTATCTCAAATCATGTGAGCTATGGAAAAAACCAGCAGGGTTACCATTAACCAACACCGAGACTCGGGCAGTATAAACACAGTGCCTAGTTCATGAACACACCTTTCCCCAAAACCGCATGTCCCAAGCATGTAGAAAAGGACATCCCAATTCACATGATCATATGCTTTTTCCCATATCAAGCTTACAAAAAACACTAGGAAGACTCTCCCTCATACAACTGTTTGGACATTCATTAGCAATAAACATCAAATCAAGGATTTGTGTCCCCCAAACAAAGGCATTTAGGGCTTAGAGATAATTTGCTCCATCACCTTGCTCATATGATTAGCAAGAACCTTCAAAATTATCTTGTAGCCCCCCCCCCACAAGACTAATAGGACGAAAATCCTTTAACTCTTAAGCAGGAATGAGAGCAAGGAAAGTAGCATTGAGTGATTTTTCAAACTTAAAAGGAAAAGAACTCCTGAAAACCCGCATCATATCTTCTTTCACAATCTCCAAACAAACTTGAAAAAAGGCCATTGAAAATCCATCCGGACTAGGAGCTTTATCTTTAACCATCCCACTAACCACGTGAAAAACCTCATCTTCGTCAAAGGGTCTCTCCAACCAACTCGCACTAAGAGGATCAAGAGAATAAAAAATCAACCCATCAATTTTAGGCCTCCAAGAAGCTGGTTCGGTGAGAAGACCTTCATAATAATGCAAAATAAGATCCTGAATCTCAGATGGAGATGAAATCACAACCATTAGAGTGAAGCATCTCAATAGAGGGCTGATAATCAAAATAAAGCAGAATACACAGAAGGAAAATAGTCGTCTCTTGCAAGAAGCACCAGGGATGGCCATGGGAGTGAGAGACAGCTCTCAAGTTTTGTTCTCTGATCTCATTATTAACAGCCTTATTGTAATACGGTAATTGTTGGTTAAGTTCTTATTATCGGGATTTCTGTTTAGGATTTCTTCTAATTTGGGTGTATAGTTCTGATATTTGGTTTCTGGTGGTTTGGAATCTAATTGCTGAGCATTTGAGGCTTTATGCATTTGTTGTAGACATCCCTGTGTCTGCGGCATCCTCCTCGTCTCATATCAAAACGCTATTATTTTACCTTTTTTATTTATTCCTTTTTGTGGGTATCTGCAGGTTGATGTGAATGGTGGTGTGTCTTTAAAGCATAGACTCTGTGGCCACCAGAAACCTGTCTGCTCTGCTTCATGGAGTCCTGATGATCATGAACTACTTACCTGTGGACTGGAGGAGGTTGTCAGGCGCTGGGATGTTTCTTCTGGCGAGTGCCTCCATGTTTATGAGAAAGCTGGCATTGGCCTTGTATCCTGTGGATGGTTTCCAGATGGCAAATGTGTATTCTCTGGCTTCAATGATAAGAGTATTTGTATGTGGCAACTAGATGGGAGAGAGCTGGAGTGTTGGAAAGGGCAACGAACTCTTAGGATATCTGATTTGGAAATAACGAATGATGGAAAGCAGATTATAAGTATTTGTAGAGAAACTGCAATACTCTTACTTGACCGGGAAGCAAACACTGAAAGATTAATTGAAGAGGATCAAACAATAACCTCGTTTTCATTATCGAGGGATAATAGGTTTTTGCTCGTTAATCTTCTGGACCAAGAAATCCATCTTTGGGACATTGATGGTGACCTCAAGCTTGTTGCCAAGTACAAAGGTCATAAACGCACCCGGTTTTTGATTAGATCTTGCTTTGGTGGACTTTCCCAAGCTTTTATTGCTAGTGGTAGTGAGGACTCACAGGTACGGGTTTTAATTTTATCCTTTCAGGTTCTTTTGAGTATGGTTCTTCTTGGTTTATAGGGACAAGTTCTATTCTGTAGAAAGTTCATTGGGTGTTTCTGTTTCTATTATAATTCAGAGAATGTTATGTGTATTATATGTGCTTATGCGGATGTTATATTCCCTTTATGCTGTCATGGTTGCCCATTTTGGTATCATTTGTGATGTCCGAAAATTATTATTTTCTGATAAGTGATGCCCGAAAACTATTATTTATGAGAGAAGATTCAAAACATAGTTTCTAGTTGCTTCTTGATGTGAAATTGAGAGGAATAAGCTACTGAAAGGGGTGGTGGCAAAGCCCTCTATGATTATATGGGGTGGTAATTTGTTTTGGAGTCAGAAATCTAGGGTTTGATATCTTTTAGAGGGGTTGCAGTGATTGCTTAACCTGGAAACTAGATAAAGCTTTTATGAGAACTAGAAAAGTCAGATAATATGATTGAAGCTGATGGCAGAACTAGAAATCTTGCTCCTTGAGGCTGGTCTTTTATTTCTATTAGCTTTAGGAGAAGCTGCCTACTTGCTAGGATGCAATTGAGACTCCTAGGTTCTTTAAAAAAAGAGTTATGCTACATACAGTCAATTTTGCGTACTCCTTGCGCACTCCACTGATGTGATTGGCATATTAAAAAGAAGTGACGCGGCCAATCACATTAGTGGAGTACACAATTATTTGCAGGGCTGGTCTGGTTTCGTCCAGAAAAGGGAATCCTAACAGCTTTCAACTTCCTTTCTAGGAAGCTCTTAGTCCCTTTTAAAATTTCCTCTATGTCTAGCACACAATAGTTTACTAATCCAAGGAAGATTGGCAAACAAAACACAAGAAATAGTTTTTATGTCCATATCAGAAAACACATTAAAAAAATAGAAACCCTTAAATTTCCGGTGTTACATGCATAAAATGAAATCTCGCTTCATAGTATGTACCTGACTGTTTTAGGATTCTATCTTTTTATTTCTTTTCTATAATACCATCATGAATTGCATGAGTACAAATTTCCCCCCTTTTTTTCTGAGCATTGATCATTTGATTTTTTGGGATTGCAGGTTTATATATGGTACAGAGAGTCAGGGGAGCTTATAGAGGCATTGCCTGGCCATTCTGGAGCTGTGAATTGTGTGAGCTGGAATCCAGTGAACCCCCACATGTTGGCGTCAGCCAGTGATGACCACACAATTCGAATATGGGGCCTAAATGAGCTAACAATGAAGCGCAAGGATACTCGTACTAATGGGATCCACCATTGCAATGGGGGAAACTGAAAAGAAGTTCATTGGTTGTATTTTGTTCTTTCTCTGATCATTGCTTTTGTGTAAATACCAAGTACTTCAGCATCGTTGCAAGCAGACATTTATCAGACAAGTATGTGAATTCTGCAATAACTTTCTGATAATAAATCCACCGTCTCATTTTCGCCAATTTTTTATAGGTAGTAATGAAATTTTATTGGTAGTAAGGCTGTGTTATTATCTTGAAAGTGTAGGAAAATCTTGAAAAATAGAAATAGAAAGAGGAACAGCATGGTGAACCGTTATCCGGTGATACAATAGTACGGACGATGGTATCATCTTGCACAAAGGTGTTAGAAAGCTCAACTTGGGGAGGCATCACCCCCTCGATCTTAAAAAGATCAAAGATCATGTTCCGTAGGATGCTTGCAGCCTCACAATGTAGAAGGTGATCTACTGTTTCTTCTCAAGTAGGGCTGTAATCAAGCTGAGTTAGTTTTTGATTTGCTGAGCTCTACTCGACTCAAAATACTCAAGCTCGAGTTCGAGATTTATATTTATTTTTTGTTCGAACTCAACTTAGTAAGCTAAATTCTCAAATAGAGTCGGAGTCGAGCTGAGCCGGCTCGAGCTTGAACTCGAGTTTATTTTTTTAGTTTTTGAATAAGATTTAATAATTAATAAATTAGATAAAAAAAATAAAAAATCTAATATGAATTTGTACAACTAATAAGTAGAACTTCTATTAAATTAAAAGATTTTAAAAATTTATAAATAATTAAAATCTAAGTAGCTGATATTTATCCATAATAACAATATATTATATGCCTACATAGGGCTGTGCATTTAATCTGAAGAACCGATGGATCCGATTAAAATGAGCTGACCCGACCCGTATTTTATCGGGTTGCTATTTGATCGGATCTCCAACCCGACAAGAAGCGGATTTGTGTTTTGGGTGTCAACCCGTCCGACTATAAAAGCATCATTATCTTCAGATCTCAAACCCTAGCCGTTCTCTTCAAATCTCAAACCCTGCGTGGGTCTTTCTCGTGTAAGCCCTTCGTCTCTCTCTCTCTCTCTCTCATCCACCGTTCATCTCCCTTTCTTCCATACATGTAAACATTGTTCCTTGCCGATAAACAACTATTTTTGCGTTTTGAGTTTTTTATGCCCGGGATCGTGATCTAGGGTTTGATTTTGAGATTAGGATTCTATTCTGTGGTTGTTTTTTATTCTGCTCACGATGAAGCGAACGAAAACGGAGGCTTGTAGAGAAGGACTTCCGAATGAAATGGTATGTGGTTAATCTTTTTCGGTTTGGTTTTCTCTGGCTTCACATTTAATTTGCATTTTCAGAAATTTTCGGTTAAAACTTTTGTGGATTTTCCTTTCTTCTTCTGTTTCATCATTTGGATCTTGGACATTGTTCTCTATTGGAGCGGGTTCATAATTTTTTCTCTAAGAAAAAAGCTGAATGTAACCAGATGAGGAAACCGCTGGGTAACCGTGTCCCATGTGGCACTAAATAAAACGGTAACGTTTTACTTTTTCAAAACACTTAACTTTCCTTCATTTCTTCTCCGCGTCTTCATCCTTCTCATTTCTAACTTTCAAACACAAATGCTCCTCAAGCACAAAAGGTCCTTCATCTTCCCCAAGTACAGTAAAAAATCAACCTTCCAAAGCTTTTCAAAGAATCAAAAGAAATATCTGAGAACCCAAAAAAAGAGCAGTCAATGTTCTTTTACAAGTTCTATAATTATTTATTTATTTATTTCCTGTTATTAAACTATGTCCAGTGTTCATCAATTCAAAAACTCTGAACGTTACTTTCAAGTTCTCAACGACTGCAGAAAAGACTCAAATGAATAATGATTTTCTAAATAATTAATTAATTTCGTTGTATTTAAAACTCTTATTCTGGGTTCATTAATATCTATTTTTGTTTTTCTCAATTTTGATTTTAACGCAAAATTGCCCAAGGGAAAAAAAAACCAGCTTGTTCTCCCTTAATAAATAGTGCAGAGTAGAAATAGACGAACCTCCATAATCACAATCCTCAACACACGTTTTCTTTGAAGTGGGTTGCGAACTAAACACAAAAAATATTCCACTAAAAATATTTTAGAGGATAAGTAAATAATTTATCCAAGATTTTAAATAGAGAAGAGAAAACAAAAACAAAAAAAGAATCTCATTTAGGCTTGAGAGAGAGACGAAGATGGGGTATTGCTTTTTGGACGTGGAAGGAGGAAATCAAGTCGTGGGTGGGGCTTTGGCAGCTTCAGACTACCTTCTTCTCTATCAAACTGGTCAAGTAGATACCATGATTCATGAACAAAGAGACCCAAAGACGACTACAACGCAGAGCAGCTTTTTTGGGTTTTCTATTGCAGAATTCTGAATTCTTTCCTCCTTCCCCCGTGTTTCATCTGTTTTTTTTTTAAATATATTGGCTGATGTGGTAGCCGATTCCCCAATAGTTTCGCCGCTCGGTTGCATGTAGCAAAGCTGTTTCTCTAATTATGATAAGTTTTTCTGATTTCTACGTAGATTCGGAGTAAGTTTTTCTAGGTCTTTCTTGTATTGAATGACATGGGGTAACTTTTTTCTGATTCCCATTATAGATTTGGAGTTCTATTGGTGTTTTTGGTTCAAGTAGTCTTCAAGTTTCTAGATTTTTTGGGTTTTTTTTCTCAGTATTTGAATATAATCTGTTGTGATTTTAGTTGTTTGGCTCATGAGGAAACAAAGGAAAAAATGAATTTTGATGTTGAGTCAAGAAAATGAAATGGGTTCCTATTGTGGTTTTAATTGTTTGGCTCTTGAGAAAACGAAGGAAAAAATTAATTCTGACATTGAGTAAAGAAAAAATCTATTGCTGAGTATGAACTCTTTTGTTGTGCAGGACAGATACATGTTGCTGAGCAAGTGATTTTGGACGATTTGGAGGCTAATCCTAAAAAATACTGTTGTGTTGAAAACAATGTTAGATATTTAAATGATCTTTTTCTTGTGTTTAGTCCAGATTTAAAGGATCTTTAGTGGGTCTAGTATGGTTATTTCGGTCCAGTATTTATCAAACTCAATCCAATATTTAGTGGGTCTGTATTTGTTTGGTTTCCGAGAAAGTGTGAAGGGAAAGGAAACGGTAATGTCAATATTTTTCTTGTTCTTAATATTTTTCTTTGTTTTCTTTTAATCTCATCATTTCTGTAGAGATTAGCATGATAGAAATTATCGATAAGATTGAAAGTTGAAGTTTGATTTGGGAGAAAATAAATTGGTATTCAATTAAAAAATGGAAGCTGGTTCTTCTGCCTGATGAATGTAACGCCCCCAATCCCCGCTAAGGATAGAATAGAGACTTAGAGCGTCGAGACATGCAACACAAGGTTACATACCCCCGTTCATGACAGTTAATATGCAATGCATCATAGTATGCAACTAGCAGTATGCAATAATCGCAGTAGAAATAAAAGGTTAAGGTGAAAAATATGCCAGAATAACTAAAACATCCCAAATTCATTAGATAATCATCATGTTCGAAATTCTAAAGTAGCATAGACTTATATACAAAGTCATATCATTCTTTTAATGCGATCAAAAGCATAAAGGACTTAGGCTATGAATATCAAAATTAAGTCCAGCTTCCCAACTCGTCCTCAATCATGCGAATCTAGTGCTCCATCAATCTCGTCCTGGTCGATCCCTGACACAACTTCTATAATTCTGAGTTGAATGATAGTGGATCTATAAAAGGGTGAGATTTACTTGAAATCTCAGTATGTTAAACAACTAACTAACACAAAGATAAATCAATCATGAAAAAATGATAGATATGCAATGCATGAGATCAGTATGCATATCTCCCGTCCAGATTCTCAACATCTTTTTTAAAAATATGGAGACACGGGTTTTTACTCAATAAGTAATTTCGTCTTCATTTTGATAAGACATAACTTTTTCATAAAAAATTCATCATAAACTTTCATCATCATATACTTACATAATTATCTTAATTAATAACATAATGTGTGGTAATTTCACAGTTCCCCATATGCACTGTGAGTACCTGCCCGTGACCGTAGTATATACGAAACTACGTTGTTTATAAACTTGTTTTCAATGCATTGGTAAATAACATAACATCATAAAACTTATAACGTGTATACCCACCAGCGTTATGTGTCATAACATGTTGATTTCGCGTTCTTTAAAAATAACTCATTCGAAGCCTATTGACTGTTCTTTGTCAACCCAGGGGTTACCACTCCATTATTAAACACTCCAGAGTGAACAGAGGAGTTCCACCAGGATAATTTCCCATCCCGGCCTTTGGGGTCGTGATAAAAATGATTTTCATGCCATGCTTTTTAAATAAATATTTTTCATGACGTGCATATGTAGTAAATTTCATACAAAAATGTCATTTATAAATGTAATATGCAAAATGGTGAAAATGTCATATGTTATGTAAGTATGCACTCAATATTTCATATAGCATGATAATTTATGCTCAAAATGATAATTGAAGAATAAATGAAGCATTTATCAATAATTCATAAGAAATTTATCAAGGTGTAAGTTAGAGGCCAACTTCAAACTTCCAGAGAAATTCAAAATTAGCGTCGTAGCTGCGTAAATCGTGTGTATACTAAGTTAGGATTAATACTCTTATGGATAGGTTCAAAATCAAAGGCTTCAAAAATTAGATATTTACAAAAATACCCTTCGACTTTCAAAAATTGCCATTTAGGCCCTAAATTTTCACTAATTGCAAACGAACTCTAAATTTAACCAAATTTCATGAAATTCATATTTTTGGCATTCTAAAACTATCTATGCCCTTAGATTTCCAAGATTCAAAGTGGAAATTTTCCAATTTGTCCCAACCCGTGTCATGCATCCTAGTTGATACCTATGTGTATTTTCAACTATTGATCCCTATGAATGCATGCATGCGAGATTTTCTTTAATCATTAATGATGACTAACATCTTTAGGGACATTATGAAGTTTAATCCCTGAGTAATCAAGTTCATCCCAACACTTAGTCAAAGCTAAGAAATCCTTAATCACCAATATGCTTAAAACCGATTCATGCTTGATGATCAAAACAAGATAGATTTAAAACCTATCATGACATGCTTCTAATAAAAAATTTAACCTTCCATAATCATGTTAGGATAGTGATAGATCATATCAAATCATGCTTAGGAAATGCCATAGCTAAACTTCTAATTAAAAACATTTAATCATTCAAACCTTCCTTTAATTGATACGGTTTTGCATTAAGCATCATAACCTTCTCAAAACTCAACCAAGTTTCGTACCAACACTTGGAAACAAAGCTTTACATGCTATCTAAGATCAAAAGGAAGAAAAATTACAAATTTCGTGGCCTTCCAAGCTCTCTAGACTGCCTTACACAAGAACACTCAAGAACTCACCAAAACTCACTCGGTTTACACTCTTTTGATCTCTAAGAGGGGGAAATGCTCTCAAGGCTCAAGATGATGCTTGGAGCTGTGGTGTGGGTGAAATAAGAAGGGAAGGGAAGTATTTATAGGTGGCCAAGGGGTGAGGGACGTTGGCTTGGGTGCTTGGTGATTGGGTGAAGTGGGAGGTGCTTAAATCTGGAAATTTTTCAGATTTGCTTGCATGAGCTTAGGTCACTTGTGCAGAATGGAATAGTACCCTAAACCACCATCATTTCCTCACCACAGTAGCTACAAGGGTCTTGTAGATGACTCCAGGTCATGGGGCATCATTTGGATGGTAGAAGATCCCTCAAACTACTCTTGAAAATAGGTGGATGAAGGTGGTTTTTTGGTGGCAGAAAATCAGTTCGGTTTTAGATCTTTTTGGACAGCAAAAATGAGTCAAAATCCTTTATGATGGTCATGGGACTTCTTGGTGATTGGGTGTAGAAGGAGGTGGCGTGGGGTGGTGGTGCAAACCATGGCAGGAGGCTGGTTCAAACTCAATCCAATTGGTTCCTACACAAACTAGACCAAGGTGCACCCAGTTTGGTTCTTTGAGTTGATTGATGCAACCAATTTCGTCCAAGGAACTGAGTTTTGGAGGGTCTCATAAGGTGTAAAGGACCATATTACCCTTAAGGATAAACCACAAAATTGTTGGACCCAAGAGCAAAACAGTCCAAGCATTACAAAGGGCAATGCACAAAACCGATTGAAGCATGGTTTGGGCTTGTTATGTCATTTTTTCTTAATGACATGTGGAATTTTTTAGCTAGGGTATTAACATGTTCTAATCATGTTTTAAGAGAGTATTAATTCAAGAAAATTTAAATTAAAAAGTTTAAGAAAAGATTAAGCATAATTAAACTTCAAAGCATAGCTTAAAGTGTACTAACCTCAAATATAATGGTTAATGGCCTTAGCAAATTTTTAAAATTTAATTTGGATACTTTGAGTGTGATTTGGGAATGAAACCAATGGTATGGTGTATTGGGCCTTTGGTTTTTGAATGGTAAAATGAGTCGAAAATGGCTATGGGCTATATGAGCTTGAAAAGGGCCAAGAGTCCAATCTACACCAAAAGCCTTATGCCTTCCTATACTTGGACCAAGACTAGCCTTCATTTCCTAAGGGCTTGGTTCAAGTTTTTTTTTTTTTCTCTTGGGCTAGGCCCATGAATGTACTTGGGTCCTAAAAAGCCTCATCAAAATTACTAAATACCAACATTAATGCTAATCCCACTATCAACCTTAATGAAAGTGACTAAGCCATAATTAAAAGCCTAATCTAGAGTACTTAAGGGTTAATCAAAAGTTAATTAAGCTGGGTGTTACAATGAAGAAGAATGATGAAGAAGAAAGCAAGATTTTCAATTTTATTTAAAAAAAGAAAAAGAAAAAAAGGAAACGGGTCATGCGGGTTCGATCCAATTCTATTTTAGTCGGGTCAAGTCAGACCAGTTTGGCGCCATAAATCTGTTTCCTCAGATTGGGTCTGGCACAAAACCAACTATATCACGTCGAGTTGCAGGCATATGCCTACGTATATTATTAATAGATACACATAATATGATAGCATATATCTATTTCATATGTGGTTCCCACATATTAATATATGAAATTATTAAATCTTATCGACTAATTATTGTACACTAGGAAAGGACAACGTGCCCTGCACATTTGTCCAATTTAATTTTACATAATTTTTTGTTTTCTATAATTTTACATAATGAATTATAGAAAAAAAAATTCAACTCATCATCTCTTATACTATACAGTAAATGTGATTTCTCATTTTTACCATTCAATTTAAACATATATTATATATTGATGTTTAAATATGTGTGTTTACACATTAAGAAAAAAAATAAGAAATCACATATTGGTGTGTGATGTAAAGATGATGAATAACATTTCTTTAAAAAAACTCATTTTAAATCTAAAAAAAATTCTATATGCCTCACACTCCTGCACACCACTTAAAAATATGTGAATTTATTCTTTTACCCTCGTGTTTCATGAAATATAAAATATAAAACATGAGGATAAAAGAGTAAAATCATATATTTTTAAGTGATGTGCAGAGTGTGAGGCTTCTGTGTAGCACAACTCTTAATCTAATATCTTTATTTTAAATCTAGCCGATGACAATCCTAGTTTATGTGTTTTTATTTATTACTATTATTAATGGTTGTCGTATTATTTTTTATCATTATTATGGTTGATGCAGATTCTATTTTATTTTAACTTGTATTTTATTTTTGGTAGGATCTTTGTTCTTAAGTGGTTTGTGTCTAATGTTTTGAGTGAGATTTGTTTGTTTGGGTTAGTATGTATGTAAATCAGGGCCCAGCTCGTTTACCCTCTGAAGCCTGGCCCCTCTAGGCCCACCCCAAAACTAAGTCGTTTTTTTTTAAGAATCAAATGGCATCTTATTCTTCTCTTCTCCCTCATTGTGTCGTCGACATCACTTATTCTTATTTGTTTTTCTTCCATTTTTTTTTTCTGCTTCGTGCTGAAGGCTTTGCCTACTCCATCGTCACTCTCCACCAACGGCTCACCACTACGCATGCTTTGAGCAGAGCCCTTCCCCCACCGATGCCATTTTAGCAAAAAACACCATTTTAGCACACGTGCGCGTGCATGACACGCACCACACTGGAAAGGAGCCGTTCGGCTGGTCAAGACATTGTCGGAGTTGCTACACCCTGAGCTGCCGCGCATGGTGTCAATAGAAGATGAATCGAGGCGGTTTAAGAACCCCATGCGTTTCCTTTAAACCGCGCGTCAGCGCAATGGGCCACTCCGATTATCTCCCAATCCGGTCCACCACAAGATCGGTGGGTGAGGCTTCTCCCGGTGGTGCACGTGTCGGACGATGGTCACCGAAGAAGCTCAAAACGGCTACCCCCTTTATTCGGCCGAAAACCTGAAAAAAAACAAAAAAACCAATCGAAACCACCAAAGATGAAGGGCTGGCGAGGAGAGGGAGGAGAGGAAGAGGAAGAAGGAGCCAAAGCTCCCCTTCCCCCCAGCTGGATTCGGATGAGCGAGTTTCTAGAGAGAGAGGGTCTGGTTTCTAGAGAGAGGGTCTGGTTTCAACTTTTAAAATTGAGAGAGAGGCTATCAAACAGAAAATTAACAGAAAACAATTAAAATTATTGTAGCTCCGTCGAGACAAGAATTTCTGTTTGATAACCTCTTATATAATAGATAATAAAAATTATAAAATATAGCAATGAAGTATATTCAAAATATAAACATAAGTAATTATGTTACATATTATAAAAGTATTATGCTTATATTATTAGTTAATACATATATATACGTATATATACATAGTTGTATGTATATATTTATTAATATATGAATGAGCTTTAATCGAGTCAAGTCGCGAGTCGAGCTAATGAGTCGACTCGACCAGGGGAGTTTAACGAGCCTTAGCCGAGTTGAGTCGAGTTTAGTCGGATATGTGTCATTTACTAATTGAGCGGGTATCTTTTTTATTTTTATTTTTTTATTTTTATAGAAGAGCCGGTAGCCCCACACATAGTAGCCCCGTCCCAAGTTTATTACTAATCCCTTACTTATGGTGGAGGAATACCGTGGTTACAATCAAGGCATCAGGGAGATTATTAATATGCATGTAAAATCCTCCCAAATACAAACCAACAAACATCTAGCAAATAAACAGAATGAACAATCACCTATACATACCACTAACAGATCAATGCTGCAAGCCTTCTGCACTTAACCTGCAAAAAAACACCTCTGCATTAAAGCCATACATCATACGTTTTACACCGAATTGAGGGAAGGCCCCATTTATCTACTCTGATCAAACCTCGCAGCAAATAAGGCAACTCACTTGTGTTTCTCTACTCCGTATCTCCCTCTCTTGTACCCCGTCGAGCTAACCAACTTGCAACAACATTCCCTTCTCTAAAAATATGAGAATACCTGTAATCCATGGTCCTTTTCAGCTCTTGTAGCTCCTCCCAATAATCCTCCAAATACCAGATGCCGCACTAATCTTTCTGCAACCACAACAAGACGACCTTGGAGTCCATTTCAATGTCAACAACAGTCAAATTTAATTGTTTATAGCGCCTAACCCCCTCCAGTAACACCCGTAATCCTACTTGAGTGCTGTCTCCATAGCCTAAATTCATAGAGACTGCCAACAAAATAGACCCTTGCATATCATGAATCACCCCTCCAGCCCCCGAAATTCCTGGATTACCCAGGCTGCTCTCGTTCGTGTTTAACTTGAATCTACCCTGCGATGGCTTAGACCAAGATATGAGTTGAATGGGTTGTTGTTGAATAGGAATTGGAAGGATATTAAGGCTGTGAAGAATGTAAGAATCGGTATGATTGAACTTTTTAAATTTCGCAAGACCTTGGCCAAGCACGGTTCGACCGAGCTATCAAACAAACTGATTTATTTACAGTCCTACTCCTGAGGCTACACAGATCGATTAAAACCCCTTCTCTTCATGCTGTCCAATCAAAACAATTCCCCCAAAGCCCCTGTCCACGTGAAGAGAATAAAATAAAATGATAAATTTTGTAAAATATTTCTAAGAGAATAAAATCGTTTTTATAGAATAATTAGTAAAAGTTATTTTATTTTTGGGGTCTAAAATAGGTTAAGCTTGCTTTTAAAAATAGGTTCTATTCCATAATAATTAAAATGCCCCATTAAAATATCAATCTGAGTTAGAAATTTTCTGAATATTTTAAATGGCTTGACTCAATTGAAATCATTTACTACAATGGAAATAAGATTTAGGATTTGAAGTTCTAAAAATAGAATAATTGACTCTCTCGAGAAAAAAAATGATTTAACCATAAAGAGATTTTATAAAAATAAACTCACAAATCAATGTGGTTTGATGTGGTATGGTAGATTGTAAAATAATTTTTATTATAAAGTAAATCTAACTTATTACATAAAGACATGTCGATTTGTGAGTTTATTTTTATAAAATCTCTTTATGGTTATAGCACTTTTCATCCTAAAGGAGTCGGGTTGGTTGGTCACAATTTCTAAAGTAAATATACAAAATATTGTAAAATCTTCTCAACTGCCAACATGGCTCATTAACATCACATACACGTCTTGCTCTCCAGCTCCCAGTTGTCTCAAATACACGGTTATATTTATATATATTACAACATTATTTTACAAAAGGTCTGGTTTACAAATTTAGTTTACTAAATTTTTATGATTTACAAATATTATTTATTAATCCGTCCAGTCATCATTTAGTTCATTCTTCTCTTCCATTGATGAATCTACTGCTCCTGCAAAAATATATGCAATTCCGTTGGCTGACGCAGTAGGTGGACGTCTACCATGAGATATACATCTCAGTATTAAGTTCAAAGAATTATACATGTGATTGCAAATGAATTTCGTACTCCACAAGCTTTTTAAACTTTCAAACATGAGCATTAAGAATAACATTAAGATGATAAACATTTATCAAGGGGAGTACAACTACAATCATAAATAGGATCCATAAAGCATATACACAGTTCATAAAAGCCATTAAAGCAATTCTTTTATGTTTCCGTTCTTTTCCTTTTTTAAATGTTGTCTTTTCATTAAGTTCTCATTGCCACTAGGGCTGTACAGAAACCAATAGACACCGTCGCCAATCGAAACCGGCCGCTGGAGTTTGGAACCGGCCAAAATCAGTGAAGAACTAGTCGGTCGACAATAAGATATTGCTAAAACCGATGTCGGCCAATTTAGTCCCAGTTTGAACTATTGTCAAACTGCCGACCCAGCCGATAACAGATATATATTTTTATATATATTGTACGTAAAATGTATAAAATGATGCCGTTTTACTTGAGTGAGTTAAACGGCATTGTTTTACACCTACGGTTTAGAAAAACAATAATACGAAACGACACCGTTTGGTTTAATAGACAAAACAACATTGTTTGGATTTAGGGTTTATTACCCCCTCTCCCCTCCTTTTTTCGATTCTTTCTTTGTCTTTCAGACTCTCTCATGCACCAACTGATAGCCATAATGCCACACATCCTCCTTCACGCCACCGGTGAGATCCACCTCCCCCTGATGTCATCTATGTATCTTGCATCCAATCACTCTCTCTCTCTCTCTCTCTCTCTATATGATTTTGATTCTTTGAGTTTGTTTGTTACGAAATTTTACAATATAAATCATTGAATAGATAGTATAGTTGGGAAGTTTTCCATATTTGTTGCAACTTTCTTCCGTTACCGATCAGGGATTGTACTACGTCACTGATTGTTTTGTGTAACTTTTTTTGTGTTTGTATAATTGACTGGAAACCGGTGAACCGATAGGAAACTAGCTGAAACCGGTTCAGCCGGTTTTAAACATATAAAAAATAATTGGTTTTGGTTTTGGACCTGAAACCAAACTGAATGTATCGGTTTTCATACCTAATTGGCATTGATTCTCACACCAGGGCCAGTAATTTCATTACTTGTCCCAAAGTCTGAACTTCCGGTCAAAGTAAATACCAGTTTGGCCCAAATAAGGAAAGGGCAATACCCTTGGCCCAAGTCCCGTACGCCTCGCCAAAGGGTGTTGATTTTGTTCATCATTAATTCAAGGAATATTACTCCATTCTTACTCATTTTAGAGTTTTCAAAGGAGATCCATTTATATTTTCTTCTATCCAACACGTAAAATGGTGGAAATTTTCTTTTCATTTTCATAATTCAACCCGGTATTTTCCAAAAAAAAAAAGAAATACAATAGATACTAAAAATTTAGTTCATAAATCATGAAGCAAATAAACATACCCAACACAGCAATCAAACTTTTTAAAGCACATTCCTAGTTTCATAAAACCATGACTAATTCAGAGTCTTACTTACAAGGATAGTGCTACTATGCTGCCCATGTTTGACCATTGGGCGTGCCCATAGTGTAGCTTGTAGTTTTTTTTTTTAGTTTTTTTTTTCAAACATTTAAAAAAAAAAACCAATACACTAATAGTCACTTCTTTAACCATCAAATAAAAAAAATAAAAAAAATGCATGAGTAATCAAAATTGAGGGAGCAAACTTAGGCGACATAGTGTCATTTTCTTACTTAAAATACTCCTTGAGTCTTATTAGACGTGCACTTTATCTCCAATTTTTGTGTATGAACTTATTAAGGAACAAATGACACATGGACAGCAAAGCACCCAAAAGGCTGAAGAAGAAATTCACCAGCTGCATGACACAGCTCACGGTAACAATGCAGGACATGGCTCACAACAGCGTTCCAGAAACATCCACAAGGCGCCTGCAGCAAATAAAGATGAATTATAGAATACACATGTAATAGAAAAATATTCCCTGTAGATACACGTGTCAACAGTATAGGAAAAGAGGTTGTTATGAATTGTGTATATAAATAGGCGTGTAAATGTTAGAAGGTGGTGTGGTGAAAAAGACTTTGCTCTTCTTATCAATATACTCTGCCCATTAAGGCATTCCTTTAAACATCTTGTCTGCTTGTCTTTTATTGCTTTTAGCATGGTATCACGAGCCCAGTAACATACTCATCGTCTTTATCCTGGCACCATGGCCTCCTCACTTAAAATCAACACCTCCATACTCAACTCAGCTAGTCATTTTGTCAATATTAAACTTAATATTGATAATTATTTGTTGTGGAAGGCACAAATGGTTCCTTTTCTTAAAGGACACCAGTTGTATGATCATGTGGATGGTACCTCTACCATACCAGACCTCATGATCGAAGACAAGCCAAATCTAGAATACACCAAGTGGTGCTTAATGGATCAACTTATAATTTTTGCTCTTAACTTCTCCCTCTTTGACCACGTGCTTGCTCAGGTGATGGAGTGTGAAAACTCTCGTGAGATTTGGAGCACATTGCAGGGACTTTTCATGGCTCAGTCCTCAGCTCACATAATGCAAACTCACTTTCAGCTTACAACACTCAAGAAAAGCTCCGAAAGCATTACTGAGTATTATAACAAGGCCAAATCTCTATCTACATCCTTAAGTGCAGCAACTCAACCCCTTTCTTCCTATGAGTTCACAGTCTATTTACTTGCTGGTTTAGGCTCCGATTATGAATCACTTGTTACATCCCTTACCACTCGAGCCGAACTACTATCCTCACATCAGATTTACAGCTTTCTTTTGAACCATGAGTCTCGTACAGCTCATCAATCCCATTCTCTTATGTCTAGTAACCCTCTGTCCGCCAATGTCACAATCACCAAACAGAATCACTTCTCTCCCAATACATCTCCCAACTATCGTGGAAGGGGTGGCATATTTTCTAGGAGTGGTTGTGGGGGTGGGTGAGGTCCTCTGAACTCTTTCACCAATCGGACTGACTCTCGACCCACATGTCAGGTTTGCCATAAACCTGGATATACTGCATTAACCTGCTACAATAGATTTAATCAGTCCTATCAAGCTCTATCTCCTCACTCACTCACCACTCCACCTCAGTTCAATGCCAACCTTACTACCACAAACCCTCCTTCTGCCCCACCACACTTTAATAAATGGTTTCTAGATAGTGCTGCATCAAATCACTTTACAGGAGACTACAACAATCTCAACTTGGACTCCATATCATATCAAGGCTCCGAGCAAGTCAGCATTGGAGATGGCTCCACCATATCAATCCAACACACTGGTTCGACTCATCTTCATAATCCAAATGGAAATTTTCTACTCACTCAGTTATTACATGTTCCATCTATGTCTAAACATTTCCATCTATGTCTAAACATCTATTGTCAATTAGGCAATTTTTTCTAGATAACTCTATGTTTTTTGATTTTTACTCCACTGGTTTTTGTGTGAAGGATTTACAAACGCAGGAGGTTCGACTTCAGGGGACTGTTAAGGATGGCATTTATGTACTTCCTTCAAGTGTTTCGGCCTCACCTTCCATCTATTCAACTCCTCAAGCATTGGCATTCGCACTAATCCATCCATCTGGTACATGAGACTCGGTCATACCTCTCCTAAAGTTACTACTTTTGTTATCAATAAGTTTCAACTTCCAGTAGATGCTAAGTCTATTTCCCTCACTTGTACAACTTGTTTTCAAGCTAAATCCCATGCACTTCCCCATCCTCCCTCTCCCTCCATCTCTCAAACACCTTTTCAATTGTTATTTTTAGATGTTTGGGGTCTGGCACCGACCCTTTCTACAACTGAATGTTGTTTCTATCTTGCTATAATAGATGATTTTACAAAATATTGTTGGTTGTTTCCACTTCAATCCAAGTCTGATGTCTCATATGTTTTTATTGCTTTTCTTCATTACATCAAAAATCAATTTTCCACTAATATTCGAACCATTCAAACTGATGGCGGGGGAGAATTCCGACCCCTTCGAAAATTTTTACAAGAGTGTGGCATTGGACATAGACTCACTTGTCCTTATTCTCATGCTCAAAATGGGAGCATTGAGAGACGCCATCTACACATTGTCGAGACGAGTCTTGCTTTATTAGCTCAAGCTTCCATGCCTTCAAAATATTAGGTGTTTGCCTTTCAAACTGTAGTATATTTGATTTGCCGAATGCCAACATCCATTTTACAAAATCAGTCTCCATTTCAAAAATTATTTGATCATACACCAGATTATAAATTTCTTTGCATTTTTGGGACTGCGTGTTGGCCAAATCTTCGTTCCTATAATAAATACAAAATGGATTTTAGATCAAAACTGTGTGTTTTTATGGGTTACAGCCCCGACCACAAAGGGTACTGTTGTCTTCATATTCCGACGGGCCGAACTTACATCTCTCGGGATGTACAATTTGATGAGGCCGTACAATTTGATGAGGCCCACTTTCCCTTCAATACCTTTGCCCAGTCAAATTCTGTCTTGACACCTTCACAAACAATTACAACTATTTCTGCTGACTTTCGCTCCCTTACACCATTAACTCCTTTGGTCATTTCTCAGTCCAGCCCATCGATTTATCCTGGCCCATCGCACCAAACAAACTTTTCACAAAATCAACCTGGCTCACCAACTCTCAGCCCATCGCACACATCTAACTCTTTGGCCAGCCCGCTTCATCACTCAACAAACCAAACAGGATCATCTTCCTCAACATCAAACCCTAGTGCATCAGTCGACATACAAAATCGTCACACATCCTCTGCAGATTCCTCATCAAATCATCTTCTCTCCTCTAAACATCCCATGGTCACTCGATTACAAGCTAAAATCAGTTGTCCTAAAATCCGAACTGATGGTACTGTTGTTTGGCCTCCTTCCCGACCCTCTCTCTCACTTGGAGAGTCCATTCCTACCATTATTCCTGAGGAACCTAACTCATATACTGAGGTTGCCAAATACCCTAAGTGGAGAAATGCTATGAAACTTGAATTTCAAGCTTTATTGCAGAACTCCACTTGGGAGCTAGTTCCAGCATCTCCCTCATTTAACATTTTGGGTCCCAAATGGATACTTAAGACCAAAAGAAAAGCTGATGGCACGCTTGAAAGGCGCAAAGCGCATCTAGTTGCTAAGAGTTATCATCAACAACCTAGGGTGGATTACACATAAACTTTCTCACCTGTTGTAAAACTAGTAACCATCCACATTCTCCTCTATTTGGTTGTCTCTTCCAATTGACCCCTTCATCAACTAGATGTCCAAAATGCTTTCCTGCACGGTGACCTGGAGGAGGATGTCTACATGAACCAACCTCCTGGTTTTGTCAATCTCGACTACCACCGAAGCATGTGTGTAAGCTCAAAAAGGCTATCTATGGTCTCAAACAGGCACCAAGGGCCTATTCTCCAAGCTAAGTACTGAACTCATCTCCCTTGGTTTTCAAGAGTCTCGGTCAAATTCTTCCCTGTTTATATTCAAAAATTCAACTCTTGTTGTGTTTGTTCTAGTATACATAGATGACGTAATTGTCACTGGCTCCAATTCTCAACTTATTTCTGCTCTTGGGTCATATTTTCTAGTCAAAGATATTAGGACAATTGCATTTTTTCCTAGGGATTGAAGTCCACCGAGATACAAAGGGTCTGCTTTTGAGTCAAAACCAATATGTTTCAGAACTCCTAAGGTGCACAAACATGCATAATGCTAAAGTATGTTTCAACACCAATGTCTACTTCAACAAAACTCACTGCTTTTGATGAAGTCTCATTTGAGGATCCGCATCTCTATTGGAGTGTCGTTGGAAGTTTACAATACCTAGCATTTACCCATCCTGACATTTAATTTTCAGTCAATAAAGTTTGTCAATTTATGCACTGTCCAAAAAAATCTCATTTGCAAGCTGTCAAATGTATTTTACGCTATCTGCATCTTACTCCCAATTTTGGTCTTCATTTCTCAAAGCAATCCTCACATACCATCTCAGCCTACTCTGATGCTGATTGGGCTGGTTGCCCTGATGATAGAAAGTCCACAGGTTGATTTTGTGTCTTCTTTGGTTCACATCTTGTTTC
This sequence comes from Juglans regia, assembly GCF_001411555.2. Taxonomy (NCBI): domain Eukaryota; kingdom Viridiplantae; phylum Streptophyta; class Magnoliopsida; order Fagales; family Juglandaceae; genus Juglans; species Juglans regia. The sequence goes on along the minus strand of NC_049910.1, from coordinate 17,937,902 downwards.
ATGGGACTCCAAGAAATAGCCCACTGCAGCTCGGTCATCAACTGAGGCAGAGTAGAAAGCCGTGGCCAACACATCCTGTGAAATTATTTGGATTCAATCTCTTTTGCAGGAACTTGGAACTTTTTTGCAAACACCACCTACTTTGTGGTGTGACAACTTGGGGGCCACCTATCTCTCTGTCAATCCTGTTTTACATTCACGTACTAAACACGTGGCCTTGGATGATCACTTTGTATGGGATCGAGTTGCATCTAAATCTCTCATTGTCTCATTTGTATCTAGCAAAGATCAAGTGGCTGATATCTTAACAAAACAACTCTCTTTAGCACGATTCAATTTACTGCGATCAAGCCTCACCATCACTCAAGTGCCGCTTGATTCGAGGGGGGCTATTAAGGAACAAATGACACCTGTAACACCCCGTATTTTAGTGTATTTTTACTGAATGAATTATTTTTATGGATTCAAAATTTATTCTCTTATTTTAAAATTATTGGATTTTTAATTGGGTTATTTTTAGGATTTTTAATTTGTTGAAAATTATTTTTATGTGCTTTCTTAATATTTATTTATTGTTATGCATTTAAATTACTTTTAATATTTATTTAATTATTGTGAGATTTAATTATTTCAAATTGACTTTACCATTACGTTTAAATTATTTTATTTAATTTGTGGTTCTAAAATCGTTTCCGTTGGATCATTTTCGTGACCCAAGTTATGAGGATTGGACCTCATTTCTTTTCCCCTATTTTTCTTTTCCTCCTTTTCTTTTCTTTCTTTTCTTTTTCTTCCTCCTTATTTCTCCTTCTTCCCGCGCGAGCTGCTTCTCCCTCTCTCCCGTGCGTTCCGTCGTCCACCCCCAACCCACTGCCGCCGCGCCGCCGTGACCTACACCGCCCAGCCCAGTAGCTTCCCCTCTCGCCGGTCATCAACTCCCACCAACCTCACTTCCATCCGAGCCACCGTTAGCCTCCACGCACGGCTCGAAGCCGCGGCACTCTTTCCGCCGTTGCGCCGCCGTCGCACCACCATTGGCCACCATCTTCCTACCACTTCATCCCCGACCTCTTGGCAACCCTTTGGACCCAACCCCGGCTCCGATCCGTCACCGGTGAAGCCCCACCAAGTCCATTTCCGATTTGTACGTTTTTGGCCTTAAACCACCATTTGCGCCGTCATCCACGGCAAACCACCACCACCATTGGCTTCACCGACCTCTCTAGGCCCTACCCTACCATTTTGGGGTCTTCGTTTGTCTCCGTTGAAAAATGGGTATTTGTGACCCATGGCCACAGTGTATTTTACACTGTGGTGTTGCTCAGACGTCGCCTTTTTCAGCTTCGTGATCCTCCGGAAATTATCTTATAGCGCTGTAAGTATTTCTCCAAAGAGTTCTCATGAATTTTATGTATTTTTGCACTAACGCATTTCACTGTATTTTTTGGCATGCCGGACTGAGTCCGAGGAGTACGGGGGTCGGATGGATTTATGATTGGAGTTGTTTGGGTTGGTTTGATTGGATTGGTTATTGGTTATTGAGGAATGTGGATTTGTGTTGGTACATGTGCATATCATTATTTCATGCATGATCATGTTTGTAAAGGAAAACTGGGTTTTCGTGTATTGCATTCATGTTCATGTGTTTATGAAAACTGGGTTTTCATGTGAGAATGGAATTTGGGTGCGTTGCGTATCACGACCCCAAGCCGAGATGGGGCATTATCTCGGTGGAGCTCCTCTGGTTACTCGGGAGCGGAATAAACTGAGTAACGTCCCCTGGATTGTCGCTGGGCGATAATGGGATCGGACGAGTGATTCGTGCCGACTCCGTGGTCCTTCTGCTGGCGGGGACTAGAGGATGTCTGGCCATGTACGCGCTGGGCGCGGAACTGGGCATCGCTACGAAGCCAGGACGTGCGGATGGTCCATAGGGGAGGCCATGGTGCATAGGGTATTGACGGATTAAATGGACTATTTTCTGGGAAAATAGTGTGAGTTGGATTTTGTGTAAATCATTTTCTGGGAAAATGTTTTACGGATTATTTTTGGGCCAAATGGGATTTTGGCGTGTGTTGGAAAATTATCATTTTCGGGAAAATGATGTTTTGAGGAAAATGATATTTCATCATATGCATGCATGTTAGTTGTATTAAATGCATTTTATTCCTGAGATTATTTTTGGGTTATACTTACCTGCGGTACCATTCTGTGGTAACGCAGATTTTGATGCAGATGAGGAGGAGGAGGGCGAGCCTGAGGAGACGGCTCCGCCCGAGGAGTGATCTGGGATCACTGTTTATTGTTATCTTATTTTACCCTTTGTATTTTTGGGACATGTGTTAACTTTATTTTGGATGACTGTATAACTACTTTTAAAACTTTACTGATGTTTACTTGTATTTAAATTCTGGTACTTAGTTGACTAATCCGCTGCGTTGTTGTTGTACACCGTTGCATGTACACACACTTGGCACTTTCGTTGGGATGTGTGACCGTGTTGTCATCATCCCGGCGTCTCGATTCCCGTGTTTTCCTTACATGGGGGTCGGGGGCGCCACAGGTGGTATCAGAGCAGTTCGGCTCTGGGTAAAACCACATGTCCCATAGGTGCAGTACCAGAAAGTTTTAAAAGTTGTGATTTGAAAATTATTTAATTTAAAGTTTGTGGTTTTTATTGGTTTTATTTAGTTATTGTATATTACTTGTTTGTTTATTTATTTTATTGATTTATTTTATGGTATGTTATTTTATTGTTTTAATCATTTTATTGTGAGCTACTTCATTGATTTTATGCATTTTGTCGTATGCTATTTTATGTATGAAATTTTATTTGATATGATTTGATTTTGTTTTGTTTTGTTTTGTTCGGAATTGAAAGGCGGGTTAAGGATTATGCTATGACAGGAGATGGTACGACTGAGAAGGCCATTGTTAGGCTTGAACATTTGGTGTAATAGGTTTGAACTCTTGGTGATTGGTTTGTTTTAATATCGAGGTTCGAACATCATGGTCAGAGTGAACTTTTTGGAGTAGGAATTCGAATTGCTGCTAAGGAGGGGAATAATTTTAAATTGCTTAGGATAATTAAGGTCTTAGGTTCTGTAGGATTTATGTAATGAGTTTTTGGGGTAGGAGGTTGTAAGTTCAACAAATTTCAAGGTTAGATTTATGATAAGTTCATCTGAGGTTTGAGGCTTCATAGTTTTTAGGAAATAAGTTATGAGATTTAAGGTAGTAGGTTCAACAAGCAATTAAAGGATTACTTAGATTAGAAGTTTTCGATTTTGCCGACCTTGATAAGCAATTTGGTAACATTTGGGGTTTTAGAATTTACAAGTTTTATAGGGTGAATGTTTTAGATTTGAGGTCATCGATTTTAAGGATTTCGGAAAATGATTTTTATTTTGTTTAAGGTTTTAGAATTACAAAGTTGAAGGACTGAATTAAAATAGGATTGATGAGAGTTGAGTTACTGATATGAGAAATTTTTTAGGATAATTTCTTTGGAGACTGAAGGGAATTATCTAGTTCGTGTATTTTCTGAGGATTGAGGATGTTGATCTAATTCGAAAGATTATTGCTTTTAGCTCGATGTTTCAGTGATAGGTTGAGGATTTAATCTGTATCAATTTTAAGGATAATAGATGGTGCAGATTTAGGAAATGATTCTTGTTGATTTCGAGGATATAGGTCTAGTGATGGAAATGGTAATGATGATCATCTGCACGTTTGGAGGATTATTGGTTTTGGCTAAGGGTGCGTGACATTGATGTATAGTAGTGGTGAGTGGTTATGGATTTCGGAGAGTATAAGTCCTAGTCTCATTTTGGTTTGGAGGAAGAGACTTTGGTAGGTGTTGAAGAGGAGTCGACACAATAGTGGTAATTTAAGAGACCTTGGCTTGGAGTTTTTGGTGAGTTGATCGAAGTGTGCAGTTGAAGTGGGTTACTCAATGAAGCATGGTTGGGAATAGTTATTGTGATTATCTTCAGGAATTAATTGTGACTTGAGGTCACCTAGGAATTTAAATTTTTGAGGTTATACTTTCTTTTGGAAATTGAGCATCCAGTTGGTTGAATTAAGGACATTGTTATTTAACCGGAAGAGAGATTGTTGGGACATCATGTATGGTGTATGATAAGATCTTCGAAGTTGAACCTTAGGTATCAACAGTGGATAAGATGATCAAGTATGCGGTTAATAAAGCATTAGGATCCTTGGGTGCTTTGCAATGACTTTTGGTGGATTGAAGATTTGAGCAGTATGGTTTGCCTTGAGGTTTAATAGTGATGTACTATTGAAGGAACTAGTTGTGTTAATGCTAGCTTGTAGGAGTAGAGATAAGTGGGTGAGTTACCAAGAAGGTTTTGATAATGTTTTGGTGTAGTCTATGGTGGTTCGTAGTGAGTTTAGTCACCGCTAGATTAGATGTTGTTCAGAATGTAAGTGATGTATTTTGGGTTGAGATTGCTTATTTTCAATTTGGGAAGCTGAGGTTGTTTGAGTTTGGGTTTCTGTCAATGATCATGGATGTATTTTATGGTATTGATTTTGATTAAGGTTGCGAGAGTTAATTGAGGAATTTGAGTTATAATTCGTGGTTTTTGGAAAGGGAGTATTTTTCTACCAAGTTGTGATAAGAGTTTTTGGTCAATAGGAATGGAGCCACCTTGTACTTGATGGTGTTAGTTTCATGAGGACATAAGTTTTATGCATGTGGCGAATATATGAGTGTGCAACAGAAGCGTGGTATTTTTGGTTGTAGTCAGGAGTTCAGATTGTGCTGATTTTGGGGAATTAGTGGTGACTTGAATTTTGACAAGATACTTGTAATTGGAGATTAATAATTTAGTTGTGCAATTTGTTATTGATGGTTAGCTTTGGAAGTGGCTATTAGGTTACCAAAAATAGAATTCAATGGAGGTTTAGAAGTTGTAGCATAGGTGTTGATTTGGAGTTGGCGGCAATAGTTTTTGCCCTTAAGATTTGGCGGCATTATCTGTATGGTGAAGCCTGTGAAGTTTTTACTGATCACAAGAGCTTAAAGCATCTGTTTACTCAGAAGAATCTCAATATGAGACAGAGACGATGGTTAGAGTTGATTAGCGACTATCAATGTGAGATCGAGTATCATCCAGGAAAGGCGAATTTAGTCGCTGATGCTTTGAGTAGGAAATCTCAACAAGTGGATGAAGCAGAGTCATCGGATTTGGACTCTCTCCTTTGTGGAATGAGGAGACTTCTTATCGAGAGTTCACAGCAAGAGGAATTGTTATCGTCAGTCTTGGATGTCCGAGTAGTGGATTTTGAAGAATTGAAGACTCTTCAAAGAAGGGATCCTACATTGTTAGCTATCAGGAAAAGAGTCGGGAAGTCTAGAGGACCCTTGCATTACAGCTTGGATAAGGATGGTATTCTTCGGTTTCGGGATCGTAGAGTGATTCCCCGAGATTCTGAATTTAAAGAGCGGATTTTGGCAGAAGCCCATGCGGCTCCTTATTCAGTTCTTCCAGGAAGCACGAAGATGTATCGAGATTTAAAGAGGAATTTCTGGTGGGAGGGAATGAAGTCGGACATCGCTTTGTTTATTGAGAAATGTGACACGTGTCGTCGAGTAAAGGCTGAGCATCAAAGACCTGCTGGTAGACTTCAACCTCTCCCTATTCCTGAGTGGAAGTGGGATGATATTTCTATGGATTTTGTTGTGGGTTTACCGAGGACTCCTAGTGGGAAGAACTCAATTTGGGTGATTGTTGATCGGTTGACCAAGAGTGCCCATTTCTTGCCTGTTAATAATACTGACTCTTTGGGTAAGTTGACTCGATTATAGGTCAAGGAGTTAGTGCGTTTGCATGGAGTACCCAAGAGTATCGTGTCAGATCGGGACCCGCAGTTTACGTCCCATTTTTGGAAGAGCTTGCAGGCAGCTTTAGGCACTAAGTTGAAGTTTAGTTCTGCGTATCACCCTCAAACAGACGGTCAATCAGAGCGTACTATTCAGACTCTGGAGGATATGTTGCGGTCTTGTGTCACAGAATTTCAAGGAAGTTGGGAGAATCATCTACCGCTTATTGAATTCTCTTATAATAACAGTTTTCATTCCTCCATTCAGATGGCCCCGTATGAAGCTTTGTATGGAAGGAAGTGTAGATCGCCCTTATGTTGGGATGAAGTCGGCGAGAGCAAATTGTTTGGGCCTGAGATAATTCAAGAAATGAAGGATCAAGTTCAGTTTATAAGGACTAAAATGGCGGAAGAGCAAAGTCGCCAGAAGAGTTACACAGATATAAGCAGAAGAGACTTATCCTTTGAAGTAAGTGATTGGGTTTATCTTAAAGTCTCTCTTATGAAAGGCTTTAAGCGCTTTGGTAAGAAAGGAAAGTTTAGTCCAAGATATGTTGGCCATTTTCAGATCGTAGAGAAGGTTGGGCTTGTTGCTTATAGAGTGGCCTTGCTGGACTATTTTGGGCGGTATGTTCTTAGTCTGCTCTTAGTTGAATCTTATTCTTGTCTTAGTCTTAATGTTGACCTTGCCAATTTCGAGGACGAAATTTTATTTAAGGGGGAGAGGATGTAACACCCCGTATTTTAGTGTATTTTTACTGAATGAATTATTTTTATGGATTCAAAATTTATTCTCTTATTTTAAAATTATTGGATTTTTTAATTGGGTTATTTTTAGGATTTTTAATTTGTTGAAAATTATTTTTATGTGCTTTCTTAATATTTATTTATTGTTATGCATTTAAATTACTTTTAATATTTATTTAATTATTGTGAGATTTAATTATTTCAAATTGACTTTACCATTACGTTTAAATTATTTTATTTAATTTGTGGTTTTAAAATCGTTTCCGTTGGATCATTTTCGTGACCCAAGTTATGAGGATTGGACCTCATTTCTTTTCCCCTATTTTTCTTTTCCTCCTTTTCTTTTCTTTCTTTTCTTTTTCTTCCTCCTTATTTCTCCTTCTTCCCGCGCGAGCTGCTTCTCCCTCTCTCCCGTGCGACTTCGGCATCCACCCAGCCCGCCGCCGTCGAGCCGGCGGTGACTCTCACCGCCCCCTCCATTCGGTTCCCCTGCCGCCGGCGACCTTACCCCACCAACCTCACTTCCATCCAAGCCGCCGTTAGCCCCCACGAAGCCCACGAAGCCGCGGCACTCTTTCCGCCGTTGCGCCGCCGTCGCACCGCCATTGGCCACCATCTTCCTACCGCTTCATCCCCGACCTCTTGGCAACCCTTTGGACCCAACCCCGGCTCCGATCCGTCACCGGTGAAGCCCCACCAAGTCCATCTCCGATTTGTACATTTTTGGCCTTAAACCACCATTTGCGCCGTCATCCACGGCAAACCACCACCACCATTGGCTTCACCGACCTCTCTAGGCCCTACCCTATCATTTTGGGGTCTTCGTTTGTCTCCGTTGAAAAGTGGGTATTTGTGACCCACGGCCACAGTGTATTTTACACTGTGGTGTTGCTCAGACGTCGCCTTTTTCAGCTTCGTGATCCTCCGGAAATTATCATATAGCGCTGTAAGTATTTCTCCAAAGTATTCTCATGAATTTTATGTATTTTTGCACTAACGCATTTCACTGTATTTTTTTGGCATGCCGGACTGAGTCCGAGGAGTACGGGGGTCGGATGGATTTATGATTGGAGTTGTTTGGGTTGGTTTGATTGGATTGGTTATTGGTTATTGAGGAATGTGGATTTGTGTTGGTACATGTGCATATCATTATTTCATGCATGATCATGTTTGTAAAGGAAAACTGGGTTTTCGTGTATTGCATTCATGTTCATGTGTTTATGAAAACTGGGTTTTCATGTGAGAATGGAATTTGGGTGCGTGCGTATCACGACCCCAAGCCGAGATGGGGCATTATCTCGGTGGAGCTCCTCTGGTTACTCGGGAGCGGAATAAACTGAGTAACGTCCCCTGGATTGTCGCTGGGCGACAATGGGATCGGACGAGAGATTCGTGCCGACTCCGTGGTCCTTCTGCTGGCGGGGACTAGAGGATGTCTGGCCATGTACGCGCTGGGCGCGGAACTGGGCATCGCTCGTTGCGTAGTGGGTGCTCGGCCATGTACGCGCTGGGCGCGGAACTGGGCATCGCTACGAAGCCAGGACGTGCGGATGGTCCCTAGGGGAGGCCATGGTGCATAGGGTATTGACGGGTTAAATGGACTATTTTCTGGGAAAATAGTGTGAGTTGGATTTTGTGTAAATCATTTTCTGGGAAAATGTTTTACGGATTATTTTTGGGCCAAATGGGATTTTGGCGTGTGTTGGAAAATTATCATTTTCGGGGAAAATGATGTTTTGAGGAAAAATGCATATTTCATCATATGCATGCATGTTAGTTGTATTAAATGCATTTTATTCCTGAGATTATTTTTGGGTTATACTTACCTGCGGTACCATTTTGTGGTAACGCAGATTTTGATGCAGATGAGGAGGAGGAGGGCGAGCCTGAGGAGACGGCTCCGCCCGAGGAGTGATCTGGGATCACTGGTTATTGTTATCTTATTTTACCCTTTGTATTTTTGGGACATGTGTTAACTTTATTTTGGATGACTGTATAACTGCTTTTAAAACTTTACTGATGTTTACTTGTATTTAAATTCTGGTACATAGTTGACTAATCCGCTGCGTTGTTGTTGTACACCGTTGCATGTACACACACTTGGCACTTTCGTTGGGATGTGTGACCGTGTTGTCATCATCCCGGCGTCTCGATTCCCGTGTTTTCCTTACATGGGGGTCGGGGGCGCCACAACACCTAGACAGCAAAGCAACCAAAAGGCTGAAGAAGAAATTCACTACCTGCATGACACATCTCACGTGATATGAACCCGCGGGAATGAAATCCCTTGAACCCACAGTCAATTTGAAAACTTCCCAAGAAAGCCAAAATCAAGTCTATGGATGGAGAACCTAGACCCAATGAGAACTTGTTTCAAGAACCTAGATTATATTAAAATCTAGACCCGTTGAAGAACCCGTCTCAAGAACCCAGATTACAAAGGAGGAACGCCACAAAGGTTGTGATTTACCTTTGATAAGTTCAAAAGTTCAATTAAGAACAAGAGGAGTAAAACTCAACTCACAATGAATAAATTCATCAAATTTCATAAACTTCATAATCTGATTAGAATGAGGCTACATAGAGTATTTAAAGGAAAACCTAATGAAACCCTAGCCAAAATAAACCCCCATCTTCCAAAAGTGCCCCTGGATGAACAGTGCCGCGGCTACAGTGCCGTGCTACAGTACTCGGCTACAGTAACCCTAACCCTAGTTCAATAAAATAATAACTTTCCCAACATGCCCTTGCATAGGCCTCCTTAAGTGCTTCCCATAATAAACTCAATTATTCTAAACTAATAAAATAAGTTCTTTAAATGAATTAAATAAGTTGAAACCCTTCAAAAGCCCAAAGCCTTTAAGTCTTGTCGTTGCCTTCTTCCGTAGCTGATCAAATGAATTAAAACAGGATCCTCATCCTTCAAGCCCCATCTTGAATGTTGGCCTCTTGCTAAACTTATCCCAGGTGGATTGCATCAATCCTTGCATTGTCTCTTTGATCTTCTTGGCCCATCTGGAAGTTGCAAATGATCTTTAAGACTAGGCTCATCTTGGTTCCCATCATTCCCCCTCTCCTCAAAAGGATTCGACCTCGAATCTCCACCTGGATCAAAGGGAAAGTGGTTAGTCCCATTGAAAATAGTAGAAACATGATACTTACCTGGAAGATCCATTAGATATGCATTTTCATTAATTTGTTCAAAAATTTGGACTAGTCCATCCAAGCTACCCATATCATCAACTGGTGAAGATTTTAAATCTAAAGGAGGAAATTTATTAAGTCTATAAACAATTTCAATTGGTGAAAATTTAGTAGTGGCATGAACATTCCAATCATATGTAAACTCAATGAATGGCAAAGAATACTCCCACAAATGTTCATGAAGCACATCTAAAGTCTTCCTCGAACCAAAATGACCACTCCAATATGCAAACTCAATGAATGGCAAATAATACTCCCGCAAACGTTCATGCAACAAGTCAATGAATGGCAAATGATACTCCCATAAACGTTCATGCAACATTTCTGAAATCTTATTTTCACCAAAATGACCACTCCAATTATATGCAAAATCAATGAAATACAAATGATACTCCCGCAAACGTTCGTGTAACACATCTTTGAAAAGCAAATGATATTTCCATAAACGTTCATGCAACACAACAAAAGTCTTCCTTACACCATGGTTACCCAACAAACCAGCATGTCCATCACACACAAGCAACTTACGCATAAAACTAGTAGGCACACAAAATCTATTCATTCTAAACAAGTACCAATCTAGTTTATAGAACTTACCAAAAGATGCATTCTCACATGTTCCATACACACTAGCAAAGTCATCATTATTAGCATGCAATTCCTTATCATATTCAAATCTCAACAATTTCGCGTCTAAAATGAAGACAAGGACATACCTTCTTGCTAAAGCATCAACCACAAAATTTTTCATACCTTGTGTGTATTTGAATACATGAGGAAAAGTCTCAATACAATCCTCCCGCTTAGGATGCATTCTAGTCAACAACTTACCTTGTCCCTGTAAGTGTGTCAATGATTCTTGTTTTTCCAAGAAAGGTCGATTAAGAATTGCCGCACCTGGCATAAAATTAATGTAGTGCTCTATCTCCCTAATAGGTGGCAATCCACTAAACACACCACTTGGAAACACGACCTCATATCCCTGCAACAAAGAGACAACAATACTAGGCAAACATATGTCAAGTTCGTTAGGATTAAGACTTGCCTTAGCATAAAAACTCACTTTTCTCTTTGTTTTTCTCTCACTTTCTTCACACTCTCTTTTCTTTCCACTCTCTTTTTCTTTTTCACTCTCTTTTTTCCTTTCACACTCTTTTTTCTTTTTACTCTCTTGTTTTCTGTCACTCTCTTTTTCTTCATTTTTTTTTGTACTCTCGACCTCACAATTATTTTTCAACTCATTCTCTCTTGTGTTTGAGGTCTTATTCTCACCCTCTTCTTTTTTCTCTCTCATTTTTCTCTCTTTCTCCATTTCGGTCTCACTATTTCTTTTCTTCTCAATCTCATCTTCACTCTTGCTTTTCAGCTCAATCTCACTTTCACTTTCACTCTCACCTTCACTCTTGCTTTTCAGCTCATTCTCACTTTCACTCTTGCTTGTATGCTCAATCTCCTTTTCACTTTTTCTTTTTTGATCACTCTCAGTTTTACTCATTCTTTTTTTATCACTCTCATTTTCACTCTTTCTGTTTTGAGCAACCTTACATTTCAGCTTCAATTGATCCCCATGGACCTGTGTTGGAGTTAAAGGAGCAAGTTTGATTGTTTTTCCATCTTTTTCAAAACTGTACATGTTCCTTAACCCATCATGGATCACCTTCCTATCATACTGCCATGGCTTCCCCAACAAAATATGACTAGCATGCATAGGCACTACATCACAAAGCACCATATCCTGGTATTTCCCAATTGAAAAAGAAACTAGCACTTGCTTATTTACCCTAACCTCCCCACAATCACTCAACCACTGCAACATGTATGGTCTAGGGTGTTTCAAGGTACGTAAATTCAATTTCTCAACTAAAGTAGTGCTAGCCAAATTAATACAACTCCTCAAATCAATGATCATACTACATACCTTGTTGTTGATGTGGCATCTAGTATGAAAAATATTCTCACTCTGCTGCTCTATATCATCCATCTTAATTTGTGTATTGAGCGCACGCCTAGTAACTAGAGCATCACCAATCTCTTCTTTCTCATGCCAATTTTTAACACTAGACTCACGTCGCCTCCTATTTCTTCCACCTTGCAGATTTCTAATCACAACTTCTTGATTATCCATACTATCCCTCACTTCACCCAACACCAAATTCAACCACTCAAACTGTTGTTGCATGGCTTGCAACATAAAGGATGAGTTCTCTTCCACACCTTTTGATGAATCACTTCTATGAGACATCATAATATGCTGCACAAAAAGAATGTTAGTGAAAAACCTCACACACTCCCTTACGTGTTTACACTCGAATAATGGCACTCCACTCGTGTTTCACTCTTAATGGCTTTTTCCCGATAATAGTCTCACATCCTCTTGCCTTTTACCTCAATAGTTTTCCCACTCAAGTTCTTTAAGAACTAGTTGAACTAAATCAAGACAATACAACCTTGTATTATTCCAACCAGTAATATAGATCAAAGAAACAAGGAATGAAACAAATGACACGAGACTCAAGGAATTTATACGAGGGAAACAGTAATTATAAAACAAGATACCAACTAGAAAGATGTATTCAGCTCCTATGATGATAAAAACTCAATCAACAAATACTTTCTTTCTCTTTGTTGTAACTATGTAGCAACGATGAATACGCCACCTTCTCTTTTCCTCTTCTTCTTCTCTCTTTTTTTTTTTTTTCGAATTTTCTTTTTTTTTCTTTTCTTTTCTTTTCTTTTCCTTTCCTTTCTTTTCTTTTCTTTTCACCAACTGATTTGATCACAACCAAGAATAAGCAGTAGAGAAAACCCTAACAATAATTGAAAAACCCAAGGGCAAGTGATATACGACAACCCCTAGAACAAGAGATTTCAGCCAACACAAACCCTAGAACAATGAATTTCAGCAACCCCAACAATAGTAAAGAAATCTGCCAGCCACCACTTTTTTTTTTTTTTTTGTAATCAATCCTAGAACAATGAAGTCCTAGAATTAAATATGCTAGAAATAAAAGATAGAATCAGACCTGATTGGAAACCTTGCTCTGAATACCAAATGATATGAACCCGCGGGAATGAAATCCCTTGAACCCACAATCAATTTGAAAACTCCCCAAGAAAGCCAAAATCAAGTCAAGGATGGAGAATCTAGACCCGATGAGAACTCGTTTCAAGAACCTAGATTATATTAAAATCTAGACCCGTTGAAGAACCCGTCTCAAGAACCCAGATTACAAAGGAGGAACGCCACAAAGGTTGTGATTTACCTTTGATAAGTTCAAAAGTTCAATTAAGAACAAGAGGAGTAAAACTCAACTCACAATGAATAAATTCATCAAATTTCATAAACTTCATAATCTGATTAGAATGAGGCTACATAGAGTATTTAAAGGAAAACCTAATGAAACCCTAGCCAAAATAAACCCCCATCTTCCAAAAGTGCCCCTGGATGAACAGTGCCGCGGCTACAGTGCCGTGCTACAGTACTCGGCTACAGTAACCCTAACCCTAGTTCAATAAAATAATAACTTTCCCAACATGCCCTTGCATAGGCCTCCTTAAGTGCTTCCCATAATAAACTCAATTATTCTAAACTAATAAAATAAGTTCTTTAAATGAATTAAATAAGTTGAAACCCTTCAAAAGCCCAAAGCCTTTAAGTCTTGTCGTTGCCTTCTTCCGTAGCTGATCAAATGAATTAAAACAGGATCCTCATCCTTCAAGCCCCATCTTGAATGTTGGCCTCTTGCTAAACTTATCCCAGGTGGATTGCATCAATCCTTGCATTGTCTCTTTGATCTTCTTGGCCCATCTGGAAGTTGCAAATGATCTTTAAGACTAGGCTCATCTTGGTTCCCATCATCACGGCAACACTACAGGACATGGCTCACAACAACATTCCAGAAACATTCACAGGGCGCCTGAATCAAATAAAGATGAATTACAGAATACCCATGTAACAGAAAAATATTCCTTGTAGATACACGTGTCAACAGTATAGGAAAATAGGTTGTTATGAATTGTGTATATAAATAGGCGTGTAAATGTCAGAAGGTGGTGTGGTGAAAAAGGCTATGCTCTTCTTATCAATATACTTTGCCCATTGAGGCATTCTTTTAAACATCTTGTCTGCTTGTCTTTTATTGCTTTTAGTAGAACTAAGTGAACTGGCTTCCTCCACAAGATCATATATTGACGAACTAGATCCGTGCAACTAATGTCCAGCTTGCAAGACGCAACTTTAAACTAGGTGGGTTCCTTCTTTTTTGGCCGAATAGACGTGTCCAACAAAACTCTCATGTTGAAAAATAATATTCTCAAGCCGAAGTGTAGAGCACATCTAGTAAAGTGCTTGCATGACATAATTTGATTGAAAGATAATTTTTAAAATTTGAAATTTACAAATCAAATCTTACCATGTAAGTGACGTGGATGATGTGTCATTCCCTTATGGGCCTCTTGACTTTTTATCCTCAAAATAAATAAAGCACTAAAGATTCTCCAAAATAATATTACTAATCCAATCAAGCTCCAAAAAAATTCATTTTCTTCAAAATCAATATTGCACTAGAATCTTCTAATAATTCTACTAAACCCAAAGTCTATGGCCTTTTTGCCAACTCGAGCATCCAAAATTGATATGAACCCGCGGGAAAGGAATCCCTTGAACCCACAGTCAATTTGAAAATACCCCAAGAAAGCCAAAATCAAGTCAACGGATGGAGAACCTAGACCCAATGAGAACTCGTTTCAAGAACCTAGATTATATTAAAATCTAGACCCGTTGAATAACCCGTCTCAAAAACCCAGATTACAAAGGAGGAACGCCACAAAGGTTGTGATTTACCTTTGATAAGTTCAAAAGTTCAATTAAGAACAAGAGGAGTAAAACTCAACTCACAATGAATAAATTCATCAAATTTCATAAACTTCATTATCTGATTAGAATGAGGCTACATCGAGTATTTAAAGGAAAACCTAATGAAACCCTAGCCAAATAAACCCCCATCTTCCAAAAGTGCCCCTGGATGAACAGTGCCGCGGCTACAGTGCCGTGCTACAGTACTCGGCTACAGTAACCCTAACCCTAGTTCAATAAAATAATAACTTTCCCAACATGCCCTTGCATAGGCCCCCTTAAGTGTTTCCCATAATAAACCCAATTATTCGAAACTAATAAAATAAGTGCTTTAAATGAATTAAATAAGTTGAAAGCCTTCAAGTGCCCAAAGCCTTTAAGTCTTGTTGTTGCCCTTTCCATAGTTCATCAAATGAATCAAAGCTGAATCTTCATCATTTAAGCTCTTGAACTTATATTTGGCCAATCTAGAACATGCAACATATCTTTAAAACTAGGCCCACCTTGGTTCCCATCATTCCCCCTCTCCTCAAAAGGATTCGACCTCGAATCTCCACCTGGATCAAAGGGAAAAATGTTAGTAACATTATCATTAATTTCATAAGCATTATCATTAATTTGTTCAAGAATTTTGAATAGTCCATCCAAGCTACTCCTATCATCAACTGGTGAAGACTTTAAATCTAAAATAGGAAATGGATTAAGTCTATAAACAATTTCAATTGGTGAAAATTTAGTAGTAGCATGAACACTCCAATTATATGTAAACTCAATGAATGACAAACAATACTCCAACAAATGTTCATGAAACACATCTAAAGTCTTCCCCGAACCAAAATGACCACTCCAATATGCACACTCAATGAATGGCAAATGATACTCCAGCAAACGTTCATGCAACAAGTCTGAAATCTTATATTCACCAGAATGACCACTACAATTATATGCAAACTCAATGAAACACAAATGATACTCCCTCAAACGTTCATGCAACACGTCAATGTATGACAAATGATACTCCCACAAATGTTCATGCAATACATTAACGAATGACAAATGATACTTCCACAAACGTTCGTGCAACACGTCTTTGAAAGGCAAATGATATTCCCACAAACGTTCATGCAACACAACAAAAGTCTTCCTTACACCATGGTTACCCAACAAACCACCATGTCCATCACACACAAGCAACTTACGCATAAAACTAGTAGGTACACAAAATCTATTCTTTCTAAACAAGTACCAATCAAGTTTATAGAACTTACTAAAAGATGCTTTCTCACATGTTCCATACATACTAGCCAAGTCATCATCATTAGCATGCAATTCCTTATCATATTCAAGTCTCAATAATTTTGCATCCAAAATGAAGACAAGGACATACCTTCTTGCTAAAGCATCAACTACAAAATTTTTCATACCTTGTGTGTATTTGAATACATGAGGAAAAGTCTCAATACAATCCTCTCGCTTAGTAAGCATTCTAGTCAACAACTTACCTTGTCCCTTTAAGTGTGTCAATGACTCATGTTTTTCCAAGAAAGGTCGGTTAGGAATTGTCACATCTGGCACAAAATCAATGTAGTGCCCTATCTCCCAAATAGATGGCAATCCACTAAATACACCACTTGGAAACACGACCTCATATCCCTGCAACAAAGAGACAACAATACTAGGCAAACATACGTCAAGTTCGTTAGGATTAAGACTCGCCTTAGCATAAAAACTCACTTTTCTCTTTGTTTTTCTCTCACTTTCTTCACACTCTCTTTTCTTTCCACTCTCTTTTTCTTTTTCACTCTCTTTTCTTTCCACTCTCTTTTTCTTTTTCACTCTCTTTTTCCCTTTCACACTCTTTTTTCTTTTCACTCTCTTTTTTTCTGTCACTCTCTTTTTCTTCATCTTTTTTTGTACTCTCGACCTCATAATTATTTTTCAACTCATTCTCTCTTTTACTTGAGGTCTTAGTCTCACCCTCTTCTTTTCTCTCTCTCATTTTTCTCTCTTTCTCCATTTCGGTCTCACTATTTCTTTTCTTCTCAATCTCACATTCACTCTTGCTTTTCAGCTCAATCTCACTTTCACTTTCACTCTCACCTTCACTCTTGCTTTTCAGCTCATTCTCCCTTTCACTCTTCCTTGTTTGCTCAATCTCCTTTTCACTTTTTCTTTTTTGATCACTCTCACTTTTACTCATTCTTTTTTTATCACTCTCATTTTCACTCTTTCTGTTTTGAGCAACCTCACATTTCAGCTTCAATTGATCCCCATGGACCTGTGTTGGAGTTAAAGGAGCAAGTTTGATTGTTTTTCCATCTTTTTCAAAACTGTACATGTTCCTTAACCCATCGTGGATCACCTTCCTATCATACTGCCATGGCTTCCCCATCAAAATATGACTAGCATGCATAGGCACTACATCACAAAGCACCATATCCTGGTATTTCCCAATTGAAAAAGAAACTAGCACTTGCTTATTTACCCTAACCTCCCCACAATCACTCAACCACTGCAACATGTACGGTCTAGGGTGTTTCAAGGTACGTAAATTCAATTTCTCAACTAAAGTAGTGCTAGCCAAATTACTACAACTCCTCAAATCAATGATCATACTACATACCTTGTTGTTGATGTGGCATCTAGTATGAAAAATATTCTCACTCTGCTGCTCTATATCATCCATCTTAATTTGTGTATTGAGCGCACGCCTAGTAACTAGAGCATCACCAATCTCTTCTTTCTCATGCCAATTTTTAACACTAGACTCACGTCGCCTCCTATTTCTTCCACCTTGCAGATTTCTAATCACAGCTTCTTGATTATCCATACTATCCCTCACTTCACCTAACACCAAGTTCAACCGCTCAAACTGTTGTTGCATGGCTTGCAACATAAAGGATGAGTTCTCTTCCACACCTTTTGATGAGTCACTTCTATGAGACATCATAATATGCTGCACAAAAAGAATGTTAGTGAAAAACCTCACACACTCCCTTACGTGTTTACACTCGAATAATGGCACTCCACTCGTGTTTCACTCTTAATGGCTTTTTCCCGATAATAGTCTCACATCCTCTTGCCTTTTACCTCAATAGTTTTCCCACTCAAGTTCTTTAAGAACTAGTTGAACTAAATCAAGACAATACAACCTTGTATTATTCCAACCAGTAATATAGATCAAAGAAACAAGGAATGAAACAAATGACACGAGACTCAAGGAATTTATACGAGGGAATCAGTAATTATAAAACAAGATACCAACTAGAAAGATGTATTTAGCTCCTATGATGATAAAAACTCAATCAACAAATACTTTCTTTCTCTTTGTTGTAACTATGTAGCAACGATGAATACGCCACCTTCTCTTTTCCTCTTCTTCTCCTCTCTGTTTTTTTTTTTTTTTTTTTTTCGAATTTTCTTTTCTTTTCTTTTCTTTTCCTTTCTTTTCTTTTCTTTTCTTTTCTTTTCCTTTCCTTTCTTTTCTTTTCTTTTCACCAACTGATTTGATCACAACCAAGAATAAGCAGTAGAGAAAACCCTAACAATAATTGAAAAACCCAAGGGCAAGTGATATACGACAACCCCTAGAACAAGAGATTTCAGCCAACACAAACCCTAGAACAATGAATTTCAGCAACCCCAACAATAGTAAAGAAATCTGCCAGCCACCACTTTTTTTTTTTTTTTAATCAATCCTAGAACAATGAAGTCCTAGAATTAAATATGCTAGAAATAAAAGATAGAATCAGACCTGATTGGAAAACCTGTCTCTGAATACCAAATGATATGAACCCGCGGGAAAGGAATCCCTTGAACCCACAGTCAATTTGAAAATACCCCAAGAAAGCCAAAATCAAGTCAACGGATGGAGAACCTAGACCCAATGAGAACTCGTTTCAAGAACCTAGATTATATTAAAATCTAGACCCGTTGAAGAACCCGTCTCAAGAACCCAGATTACAAAGGAGGAACGCCACAAAGGTTGTGATTTACCTTTGATAAGTTCAAAAGTTCAATTAAGAACAAGAGGAGTAAAACTCAACTCACAATGAATAAATTCATCAAATTTCATAAACTTCATAATCTGATTAGAATGAGGCTACATAGAGTATTTAAAGGAAAACCTAATGAAACCCTAGCCAAAATAAACCCCCATCTTCCAAAAGTGCCCCTGGATGAACAGTGCCGCGCTACAGTAACTCGGCTACAGTAACCCTAACCCTAGTTCAATAAAATAATAACTTTCCCAACATGCCCTTGCATAGACCCCCTTAAGTGTTTCCCATAATAAACCCAATTATTTGAAACTAATAAAATAAGTGCTTTAAATGAATTAAATAAGTTGAAAGCCTTCAAGTGCCCAAAGCCTTTAAGTCTTGTTGTTGCCCTTTCCATAGTTCATCAAATGAATCAAAGCTGAATCTTCATCATTTAAGCTCTTGAACTTGTATTTGGCCAATCTAGAACATGCAACATATCTTTAAAACTAGGCCCACCTTGGTTCCCATCAAAAATTGCTCTTATTCTCAAATAGCCCAACTCCTAATTAACTAGGATTACGGCTGCTAAGGTCAAGGCCTAAGGAGCTTTTCAGGCAGGGTGTTACATCATTCCCCCCTTAAAAGAAGATTTTTTTCTAGAAATCGGGGTATGGATATGGATGAATAAAGCATGCAACACACATACACTACATATACATACCTACCAAAGATTCTATGATCCAGAATTGGATGAGGAATCCTCGGCGACATCCTCATCGTGTGATATCTCCTCTTGAGTGTGGTAGAAGAATCTGTCTTCCTTCGAGTAATAGTACGCGTTGACTTGTTCTTCCATTTCCCTCCATTGTTTAGATGATGCATCTTCGGTCTCTAGAGATCCCTCTTCACGGTATCGTATGCGACGAAAAGAGGGGTTGGTGACTCTGAGGTATCTGTGAAAGAGATAACTTGATACAACGGTTCTTAGTTTTTGTTTCATCCTCTTTCTCCATGTGGCTTCTTCAACGTTGTGACTTCTTTGATTCCCAAGTTCCTTTACTTTGAAATCCATAATCTAAACATAAACTTCCTCGTATGTCAAATTGAGTATTAATGAAATGTACTTCGTATCTTCAAGACAAAAGTTACGGCAACTAACTCAAAGAGATAACTTGATACAACGGTTCTTAGTTTTTGTTTCATCCTCTTTCTCCATGTGGCTTCTTCAACGTTGTGACTTCTTTGATTCCCAAGTTCCTTTACTTTGAAATCCATAATCTAAACATAAACTTCCTCGTATGTCAAATTGAGTATTAATGAAATGTACTTCGTATCTTCAAGACAAAAGTTACGGCAACTAACTCTAGGTTGTTGCTATGCCCCCAGGCCCCGATTGGGATTGGATGGTGACTGAAGTGTCAGAACATGCAACACAAGTTACATACCCCTCGTACATGATAGATAAGATGAAATGCACCTATGTATATTAGCAGTAGGGGTGTCAATATGTGACACGACCCATTAACCCAACACGAACACGACACGATAAAAGCGGGTTAGGGTTTATCCTTAACAGGTTCGGGTCAAAACGGTTTGACCCGTTAAGACACGATAGCTTAACGGGTTGATAACGGGCCAACCCGTTATGACCCGTTAAGAAAGTTAAAATTACAATTATACCCTTATACCTAAAAAATAAAATTGTTGGGATTTTAATTTCGATATTTTTATTGTTTAGATTGTAATTTTGGATTTGTAGTTAGATTTATATTTTTTATAGATATTGTGATTTTAACATTTATATAAAATTATGCTAAACTTAACTATATTAAAGAGGTTAATTTTGGATTTGTTTCAATCCATTTACATAAATAGGTCAAAACGGGTTGACACGACACGACCCGTTATGTTATTGGGTCATGTTAGGGTTTGAGATTTTGACACGATAAGCTTAACGGGTCGGGTTAGGATTGACCTATATAGTATAATATACATGTCTTGACATGAAACGAACACGACCCGTTAACACGATTTGACACCCCTAATTAGCAGTATGCACTAATATCGCAATCGAAAATAAAAGGTTCGTGTAATTTAAGCAACGCTATAAGCAGTTGCGTTAGCACATGGTGCCATAACTAAAAATAACGCCCAACATTGTCATTTCCAAAACATGCATATCAAGTAAAATCATTATCTCCCAAAACATAGTACTGAAACTTTCTCCCAAAACAAAGGGGACCTTAAAAATCCAAATCATGTTTTCTTGCATAGGAAAAGTGGTCCCTCTTCTCTCTCTCTCTCTCTCTCTCTCTCTCTCTCCCCCCCCCCTTTTTATTTCTTCAAAACTAGCCAGACTTCTTTCTCTTCTCCAAGAATTGGTCCTTGTCTCAATTCCTTAACCTTTTTAGCTCGTCAATGAGCTGCAATGCCTCGGTAATGAGCAGGTCGGCATTCTCTACCCTATCCAACAAAGAGGGCTTCGTTGAGCTCTCATTGCTCTTGGATACCTCCTTAATGGTTGGGGGTACAGTCCTCTTGTGTATCACCATGGTGGCGATCTTCTATACCTATCACAACTTCTACCATTCCGTGTGGAGAATGGTATTAGAAACTACCACAATGAGATTTCGAGAAACTCAACAAGTAAACATACAACATATAGCAGTTAACATAAGCATACAAATGGCAAATCATGGAATGCATGCATGGACATGTACTTGACATATGACTTGACCAAAAACTTGACTTATGCACTTAACCATTTTCAAAGACATGCAATATAATTTGTAGACTTTTTTAGAAAACATCTTTGTCATCATTTTCGTGTTGATCTTTAAACATATCATATCATAGCATATCATATCATTCATATCACATGATTTATATCATATGATTCATATCATGTGAGCTCATTGCCTTGTTCTTATAACATATGGTGAATACAACACGGCTTCCCTATGTAATGCGTGTTCCTGCTAGTTACCGCATCATCAACAGCCCATACACCGTGGCGAATACGTCTTATTCATGTCATATTAACATGACAGTAGTTCATCGAGTTATTTTCCTTAGTCAAGTGTGCCCACTAGCGTTAGGTGCTAGTATGTCCTTGTCCTCCTCCATATCGAGTATAACGAAGTCGGCCAGGAAGATGAACTTATTAACTTTCACCAGTACGTCCTCAATGAGTCCTCTCGGGTATTTAATATATTTATCAGCCAATAGAGAGATGGTTGTCAACTTTGCTTCTCCAAGACCTAGTTTCCTAAAAACAGATAGAGGCAGTAAATTAATACTTGCCCTTAAGTCGCATAAAGCTTTATCAAAATATAAATTTCCTATAGTGCAAGGGATCGTGAAACTTCCCAGATCTTTCAACTTAGGTGGCAAGTTCTTTTGTAAAAGTACACTACTCTCCTCGGTCAGCATTACAGTCTCATGCTCCTCCAACTTCTGCTTGTTTGATGATATATCCTTAAAAAATTTTCATATTTAGGCATTTACTCTAAAGCTTCAATGAGATGAATATTAATATGTAGTTACTTAAATATAGTTAGAAATTTAGAGAACTGATTATCAATCTTGTTTTTTCTTAATCTTTGCAGAAAATGAATTGGTGGATCATAAATTGAAAGAGAATAAGTTTCAGAAATAAACTCTCTGGATTTCTTGGGTTTTGCAGCCCCTTTATTCTCTTTAGTCATTTCAACTTGCTAGTCGATCACATCTCGCTCTACTTCTTTTACCTCGTACTCGGTTTCCTCCTTCTCGAACTCCGCATTTTAGGTAGCTTCTGCATCTCGCTCGGTATTTACTGTCTGTGACTGGTCATATGTCTGCCCACTTCTCAATGTTATGGCTTGGACATGTTCCTTTGGATTGGTCACAATGTTGCTGGGTAAAGTCCCTGTTGTCCTCTCGGTAAGCATCTTTGGGACCTGACCGATTTGCACCTCAAGATTCCGGATTAAAGTCGAGTTGTTTTGGATCACCATATCATTCTTTTGCATGTACTGCATAAGCATATCTTCAAGTTTCGGCTTCCTCTCTTGCTGCGGAAACTATTGAGGTGGTCTAATAGGCACTTGGTTATTGCTCCATGAAAAGTTAGGATGATTTCTCCATCCGGGAATGAACGTGTTTGAATACAGATTGTTTTGACGTTGGAAATTGGATAGGTAATGGGCTTGTTGTTCATAACTCGGTTGGGCAAATGATTCTCCACTTGGCAATCTACACTTAAATGATTTTCTACACAATGATCACAAACAATATTAGTTTGAATAGCATTAACGTTCATTTTACCTAGTTGTTTGGATATATTTGCCAACTAGGCCGGAATTGTGGACATAGAGTCAAGCTCAACAACGTTGGCCGCCTTCTTTGGCATTGCTCTCTCTGCGGCTCATTGATAGTTGTTAGGCGCAAACTCTTCTAGAAGTTCATATGCAGCTTCAGGGGTCTTACTCATTAATGCTCCTCCTGCAGCTGCATCAACCATAGATTGATTTGTGGGTCCCAAACCATTGTAAAATGGCTGTACTTGAAGCCAGGCTGGGAGGTCATGATGTGGACACTTGCGCAATACATCCTTGTATCTCTCCCATGCCTCGATTCACCCTCAAATTGGGTGAAGGTAGTGATATCATTCATTAACTTCGCTGTCTTGGCCGGAGGGAAATATTCTTCTAAAATTGTTTATGCCAACTCCTCCTAGGTGGTGATGATGCCAGGCGGCAAAGAGTTCAACCAAGCTTTTGCTTTTTCCCTGAGTGAGAAAGGAAAAAGTCTCAATCGAATCACATCATCTGTCACTCCGTTGTGTTTAAAAATATCACAAATTTCTAGAAAATTTACAGTATGGACATTCGGATACTCTTTTGACATCCCCCCAAATGGAACGGTTTGTTGAATTATTTGAATGATGGCCGGCTTGATCTCGAAGTTATTGGCTTATATAGCTGGCCAGCCATATACTCTTGGTGGGCCATAACATAGTCTCTTAACGCTTTGTGCTCTTGGTTGGCCATATTAAATTTAGATATGACAACCTCTTTCTTTTTCTCTTTATTGATTTGACATAAGGTTCTTTCAATCTCGGAATCGAAAAGTGTATACTCTAATGATTTAGATTGGGGCATGCACTTCTATTTCCTGAAAAGAAAAACCAAACAGAGATCTAATTTAAACTAATAAAATAAAATCCAAAGTAGTAAGAATCTAGCTTGTATCAATATGAATAACAAAGAACTATTTCCTGACAACGGCTCCAAAAACTTGTTTGCATAAAAATATATCTGCAAGTGCACAAAATCGTAACAAATAGTAAAGTGTTTTAAAGAAAACGAATGTCGAACCCATAGGGAATAATTATGCTATTGAGTACTGAAATTTACTAAATTAATTACTATTTAGAAAACCAAAATTTGAAGAATAGATTATCTAAATTAAATTGAAGAAAAATAGCATTAAAATTAATATTTTTAAAGATAATAAGAATAGATTTAGAGCGTTCGATTTCACCTAGCAAATCCCACACAATTTATTCTTCATTGTTATTGAATTCAAATTATCCCAAGTTGATGATAAAAATCCCTTAACTATTCAATATTTTCTCTCGAACAATACCAAAAATATCTACAACTAATAACTCAATATCTCTATATGAATTTAACTAATTAGAAACTCATTAGGTTCTTTCGATTTTTCTTGAAAATCACACTAATCACAGCAAAATATATCTACTTTCACTCAACTATTGGTGATTAATCCTAGAGTTTTAATCACAAATCACCTCTCGATCTCATTGTGACTCAATAGACCGAACAATAATTAGATAGAAAATTGCAAGTTTTAAGAACAAGGAATAAAAACTCAATCATGGAAATATTGAAATAAAATAACTTAGAATATAAATTGTGTGTTCAATGCTAGGCTACATCAAAACTCTAGAAATAGAATTAATTCATAATGAAATTGAAAAGAAAAACAATAAACTAGTGTTCTTCGTTGGAGTAAATTGATAAAGAATGGGGCTCTCGCCTCTACTCCCTAGGTCTGCCTCTTTGAAAGAAACTCAAAGAATAAACTCTAGAATATTTTTACTCTAAATTCATACTCTCTTCTTAAACTTCGACTCTAGAAAACTCCCTCTATCATCCCACAAGCTGGAATTAAATAGATGTCAAAACTTCAAATGCAGAAACATGATAAATGCGGCTACAATCTAGCCTAAAAATTTGGAGCGGTAAAGCTACCCTCTCTCCAACCTACCGAGTGGTAACGCTACTCGCCTTTGCTAGTTGTTGCCCACGATGATCGCTTAAGTTGGTCGTTTAGACTGGTCACTCAATCTAGTAGCCCGAAGCCTTGCACCAAGTTTTCTCGCCCAAAAGGTAAAATATCTCACTTATCGCCTAACTCTTGTTGCCAATTCTAGTCGAGCCTTTTGGTCGTCAGTCCTGGTCGCGAGTCTCCTCACCTAAATCTCCTCGGCTCTTTTTAGATCTCACTGTCTCTCATCAGTCTGGATCTGTAGTCTCTTCTTTTGTACCAAAATGCTATCATTTCGCACTAAATCTACTCATTCCTTCAAATCCAAGAAAAAAAAGAAAAATATATAGAAATAAAATAAAATCAATAGAATTAAAGGAAAATTGACACTTTTCATAACTAAAAAAGTAATAAAAATCATATAAAATCACACTTATCAATTGGTATCATAACATTTCATCATAACATTCCATATATGACTTTGCTCTGGCATTCTTTCAAAAGAATCTATTAGAAACTCGTTGACTATTCTTCGTCAACCCAGGGGTTACCACTCCATTTTTACGCACTCTAGAGTGGACATAGGAGTTTTACTCCATTTTTACTCACTCCAGCCTTTGGGGTTGTGACAAAATTCATTTCCATGTTATGCTTAAAAAATGTATTTCAAGACATGTGCATATGTAGCAAGCTTTCATGTGAAAATGACATTTATATGCAATATGCTAAAAATGGTAAAAATTTCACATATTCTTAAGCAAGTAATCAAATACTCAATGTGTCATATGATGTTTCATGCTTAAAATGACATTTATAAAATGAATGTGACGCTTATACAAAAATAATAAATAAATTATTTAAGAGTAAGTTAGAATCTAATTTACAAACTTCCCAAGTTTAGAGAATCAAAGCATCTATAATCAAAGTTATGCTAAGTTAGGATTTGAACCGCTAAGGAAGATGTTCATAATCAAAGGGTTAACAAATTTAGTATTTACAAAACTGCCCCTATACAGCAAAATTCTACTAAGGCCCTAAATTCTCACTATTTGCATTTGTGGTCCCAAAATTCACCAAAGTTCACAAACCCATATTTGCTATGTTCTAAATCCATATATGACCTTAGAATTTCAAAAATCACATCACAACTATGCCAAAACTCATCAACCCGTGGCATGCATCAAAGTGGGTTTATTTGTGATTTCAAGCCTATAGCTTCTATGCATGCATGTGTGATCAATTTCCATCAAACAAAAATCTATAACACTGATCTTGGAACATGTTTACAGCTTATAAAAATGGCATACGAGTTCATCCCAACACTTAGGCATTGAATAACACCAAATCATCCAAAAACTTCAAACTGTATGTATGCATGATGTTTCTAGCTTCACTTTATCAATGCAAGTTTTAAAGCCTAAAGAAATCATGCATTTCAATGACTAACATGATGATAATTGGTTCCTAAAGGTTATAAGGCCATCCTTGGGGAAATAGGACATGATATGCGAAGATCATTCTCATATAAGTACAAACCAAATACTTAGATGGTCAACACAAGATATGGATTTATAAACCTATCGTGACATGATATTTTCCTCGAATGTAAACCCTCAATAAATCTCTCAAGAAATTAGTAAAACATATAAAAATCCTATCAAGACATGTCATGGCTAAAATTTCATCCCAAAACAATTTATTCAATCAAAACTCCAAATCTGAACTGATATGCAACACCTTGAGTAAAACCTCATTTAACTGAATCAAAATTTCATTCTCATACCATGATTCAAAGCCTAATATGTTCTCAAAACTCAAAGTCTGTGGTTTGGGTTTCCTTCAAAGCTGTCTAGATTTTTTTATCCTATTTTGTCCCATTCTCTTGGTCTGATTTGAGGGTGTTATGACCATCATTTGAAGGCTTTTCAGGTGAGGAAGAGTGGCATGAGTGGCTGCAAAGTGATCATGCTTGAGAAAAAAAGAAAGGGGGAAAAAAAGAAAGGGGCAAAATGGGTGATGGTTCAACCAAGTGATTTCAAGTGAGTGCCTCTCTTTGAGCCAATCGGTTGGGCTGCCTTAGGGAGGTAACTGGGCAAGCTTTCACTTGAGTGCTTTGAAGCACTTCCAAGGGAAAAAAATAGATAGGAGGAGGCTTGGGGAAGTGAGGTAAAAAGGTGTAGAAAATTCTTGAAGAGACTAAGGGCAATTCGCTTTGGTTCCAACTAGATTTCCTAAGGAAATGGTTGTATTTCTTGGAGCCATTCCACCCAATGCTAGGTCTGGTCCTTGAGTGATGTTGTGAGGTGTGAATGGTGCAATTATATTTTAAAATATGGTGGAAATGGTGTGGGTTAGGGGCTGGTTTGATGAAGTGCACATGGTTTGCTTCAAAGGAGCTGATTGGTGGTTTGTGTTGGCATTGTCAAGTCTTGTTTCCAATTGACAAGGGTTGAGTTAATTCTAAACTTCAA
This sequence comes from Juglans regia, assembly GCF_001411555.2. Classification (NCBI taxonomy): domain Eukaryota; kingdom Viridiplantae; phylum Streptophyta; class Magnoliopsida; order Fagales; family Juglandaceae; genus Juglans; species Juglans regia. The sequence goes on along the minus strand of NC_049910.1, from coordinate 17,910,519 downwards.
TGGTTGTCTAAAAGTGACTTAAAACAATTATAAAATCTAAAAATTTCAGATCATAAATGTGAAGAAAAATAATTTAAAGATAACTATGCAAAAATCATGGTGTGGGTTATTACTATTCACATGTGAGACGAGTAGTGCTTCTTAACTCAAATTAGAAGCTTAACCATGGTTGGGAGGGTATCCTAGGGGCATGTGGTTCATCTTGGGTTTAGGGGAAACCCATGGTATTTGCCAAATGACGTAGACAATGAAGCAGCAATAGGTGATTATCCTTAGACAAAACCAGCAACAGCCACGCCCGCAGGTAGAAAGGAAAGAGCGGGTGGAAAAAAAATGGATGCTCGTTTGAGAAATTCTTAATATGCAAATACCTTAACTTCGTGGAAATTGAAGGACCCTAAATGCCAACAATCTCGATAGGACCTACGAGATCAGCAGCTGCATTGAGGAGCAAAAGGTGCAGTACACAGGGCATCTGTTGCAAGGGGAGGCCGGTATCTAGTGGGATACCAAACAACAGTTACTAATAAGAGAGTTAGGTGACATTGCAGCCTTGACCTGGGAAAGGGTCAAGGAGGAGTTTGATAATCAATTTTTCCTAGAATCGATGAAAACTCAGATAATGCAGGAAAATTCATGGAGCTTGGAAGGTTCGCTCCACATCTGATAGCCCGAGAAAAGATGCAAGCACAAAAAATTTGAGGTGGGCTGCAACCTCATATCCGTAGTCACAAAGCTTGCTTCTGCATTAATAACTTCCAAGAATTGGTTTATGTAGCCTCGATAGCTAAAGCGTAACAATGAAATGTCTTGGCTTAGAGTAGCCTAGAAAGGAAGAGGGCTTCTTCCTTCACTGTAGGAGGGAGCAATGCTAAGAGGAGGATAATACAAGGAACAAACAAGGGCAAGGGCCTCGCGCCAACCCCACCTGCTACTTGCTGAAATTGCGGGAAGGTCCATGATGAAGAATGCCGAGTTGGAATAGGAGTATGCTTCAAATGTGGTCAGCCAAGGCATATGATACGGGAATGCCTACAATATACACAAGGAGGCAAAAATGCTCAAAACCCTAACATTAGACCAAATCAAAGACCACCTACCTAGGCCCCTATTTACGCTATTACCCCTAGGGAAGTAGGCAATGAAGCTCTAGGAGTAGAGGAGATGGGAGTATTACTGGTATTTTCCCTTAGTACCCCTTTCTTTTTACAGAACTTAGCCCTTTTAATTTAGCTACTAACTATATGGTAGTTGATGATTACACTTTAGGTAAAATCGCGCTATACGGTTATACGATATCTGCCTTGTTTGACTCGGGCACAATGAGGTCTTTTGTGTCAGCGGCATTTGCACAAAAGTGTAACCTGTCGACAGAATCATTACCTCAAAACGGCAGTGGTCACAATTCCTAATGGAAGTACGGTCACTTGTACTTGAGTCATTAGGAACTGTCGACTAAGTCTAGTTGGAAGGATTATGGTGGCATATATGATTGTCTTCAGTTTATTGGGATTCGATGTTATATTAGGAATGGACTAGTTATCCAAGCATTAGGCCAAAATAGATTGCCGGGCTAAGGAGATTGTTTTTTACTCACCAGAAGTTGGTAGGATCCATTATTTGGGAGGAATTGTGAAGGCTACTCCCTCTCTGGTGCTTTGGCCTATCTAGCATTGATAGTAGAAAACTCTCATGAGGCTAAGGAGATTCAGGGGATACCTATAGTTGATGATTTTCCTGAGGTTTTCACAGACTACCTATTGGGGTTACCCCAATAGACGGAGTTCATTGTAGATCTGGAACCTACTACAACCCCCATTCATAGAGCACTATACTGTATGGCCCTGCAAGAGTTAAAGGAATGGAAGGGTCAAATAGAGGAACTTTTGGAGAAGGGATTTATTCACCCTAGTTCATCACCTTGGGGGCACCAATACTGTTCATAAAGAAGAATGATGGGTGATTAAGGATGTGTATTGATTGCAGGGAATTGAACAAGGTGACGATAAAGAACAAATGTCTATTACCACATATTGATGACCTATTAGATTAGTTGCAGGGAGCTTCGGTAGTTTTGAAAATAGACTTGAGGTCAAGGTACCATCAGCTTAAGATTAGGGAACAGGATATACCTAAGATGGCATTTCAAACGAGGTACAAGCACTACAAATTCTTAGTAATGCCCTTTAGACTAACAAATTCTCTTCGTGCATTCATGGATACGATGATAAGAGTATTTAGACCCTATCTGGATAGCTTTGTTGTCAGATTCATTAACGACATTCTAATCTATTCTAGAAGTGAGGAGGAGCATAAGCAACATCTCTGCTTGGCGCTGGAATGATTAAAAGAGCATAAGTTATATGCCAAGTTCAGCAATTGTGAATTTTGGCTCAAGGTAGTGAAATTCTAAGGGCATGTGATCTCAGGTAAAGGAGTAGCGATTAATCCTAGTAAGATCAAAGTGGTGGTGAATTGGCAGCGTCCTACCAATGCACACGAGATTTGAAGTTTTTTAGGACTAGCCGGTTACTACCGAAGGTTCGTAGAAGGTTTCTCTAAGCTATCAGGACTGCTCACTGCCCTAGCCAAGACGAATACAAAGAATGTCTAGATGGATAAATGTGAGCAAAGTTTTTTGGAGCTCAAGAAAAGGTTGATAACTGCACCGTTTTAGTACTACCAGAACCGCATAAGCCTTACATGGTATACAACGACGTGTCTAAATTAGGGCATGGACATGTGCTTATGCAAGAAGGACGAGTTCTTGACTACACTTCATGCCAGCTAAGGAGCCATGAACAGAATTACCCCAACCTCGACGTTATACTGAAAATATTTGCAAGTGTACAAAATCGTAACAAGTAGTAAAATATTTTAAAGAAAACAGATGTCGAACCTAAAGAGATTAATTTTGTTATTAAGTACTAAAATTTACTAAATTAATTACTATTTAGAAAACCGAAAAAATGGAAAGATTCTACTATCTAAATTAAATTGAAAAACTTAACAAAAATAAATTTAAGAATAAAAGAGCATAAAAATCCAAGATTGTAAATATAATAAGAAAAGATCTAGAGCATTTGATTTCACCTAGCAAATCCCACACAAAGTATTCTTCCTTACTATAGAATTTCAATTATCTCGAGTTGATAAAAATCTCTTAACTATTCAATATCTTCACCTGAATAATATTAAATATATCTCCGACTAATAACCCATCATATCTCTACGTGAATTTAACTAATTGGAGACTCATTAAGTTCTTTGGATTTTTCTTGAAAATCACATTAATCGTGATAAAGTATCTCTACTTTTGCTCTACTAATGGTGTTTAATCCTAGAACTCTATTCACAAATCACCTCTCGGTCTCATTGAGATTCAATAGATCGAACAATAATTAGCTAGAAAATAGCAAGCATTACGATCAAGGAATAAACACTCAATCATGAAAATATTGAAAATAAAATAATTTAAAATATAAATTGTGTTCAATGCTAGAATATATCAAAGCTCTAGAAAATAAAATTAGTTCATAATGAAACTGAAAAGAAAAATAATAGAACTAGTGTTCTTCGTTGGAGTCGGTTGATGAAGCATGCGGCTCTTACTTCCCTCTCTAGATCCGCCTCCTTGAAAAAAACTTAAAGAATAATCTCTGGACTATTGGATTCTAAAATTCCGACTCTTCACTCAATTTCATGCTAATGATATGCTTATATAGGGTAGAAAATAAATCCGAACATTTTCATGATTCCCGCCTAAAAAATTGCCTAACTTTTTGGACTTATATTGGTCACCTCGTATGCACTTCAGGAGTCAGAATTTAGAAATCCTTATTAGATACAAAATTTTAGCCCTTTAAGATAGCTTCTTAACCCATCAATAATTGCATCAATTGGATATGTGAGTAGAAAGTTATATCGAAATACTAAAGTATGTCCAAGTTGTCTCCTAGCGCATTACGAAGTTGGACTTCTTGTGGATTCCTTCTGTGATTTCTTTCTTTTTTTCTTGATACAAATTACTCTCAAAACCCTTTGCTAGTAGTCACCCACGTTGTCGTTTAGGTTGTCTTTTAAGTTGGTTGTTTAGACTTGATTACGCCCAAAGAATAATGCGGTAGTTGTAGCACAGCTTTGGGGTGTCGATTCCACAGAGAGACAAATTAAAAGAATTGTAGAAAGAACAAAAAAACTAAAGAAATAGATTAAATTATTAATGGGAAAACAAAGATTAATTTTAAATGCAAATTAAAGTGAAAAAAAGTGACTAACGGAAAAAGTACTCAAGTTTGACAAACAGTAAAGCGTCGGGAATCCCTTGCACAAATATGGCATTTTAATTATTCTTAATTCGTTGAATAACTCAATTGGGAACTCAATTCCTAATATTCCCAATCGGAAGGTATAGATTTATAAATCAAGATCAAACAAAGTGTAACCCTTTAAAAAATCATTCACCACTTTTAAAATACGTAAATTATTATCACTATTGAGAAAATCCAACGACGACAATATACTCATGAAGCAATATTGCACCAAAAAATTAAATCAATATAGAAAAATAATTGATCCAAACATAATCAAAGAGTCAATCCATTCAATAGAAAAAGTATGACTGAATCCATAAACAGAATAAATTTTATGATTATTTGGAGAAGAAAACATTAACTTTGAATTGAGAATGATAAAACAAAAGAATTTTAGTAATGAAAAATCAAGTACATAAATCAAGAATAAATTAAAAATACCATCTAATGTGCAAGTTCATCCCTAGCCCTACTCGAGAATTTAGCTACCCATAAATATAATGGACAACAAAAATCTAAAGAGAAAAATAAACCAAACGGTGGCCATGGAAATTAATTTTAGATCTTCCTCCTTCAAACTAAGCCGTCTCCCCTCTTCTCCACCCCCAAATTTCGTGCTAATGATGTGCTTAAATAGGATAGGAAAGAAACCCTAATGTCTTCATATTCCTACACACAAAATCACCTAAATTTTAGGACTCAACTTGGCAGCCATGTATGCACTTTAGGAGTTCGAATTTGAAAATCCTTATTAGAGACAACTTTGTAGCCCTTTAAGATAGCTTTCCAACAAATCAAGATTTGCATCAATTCGATATCTGAGCAAAACGTCATGATGAAAATAATAAATCATATCCATTCTATCTCCTAGCGCATCTTGGACTCTGATCCGAATTACTCTCAAACCCCATCATTGTCCTTATTTGAAGAGTCCTACACTCGTTGAAAGTTTTTAGGTTGTTCCAACGTCTTGCCCACTTGAAAGTCCTTTGAATTTGAATGGGTTTGGACTTGCTCTTTTATAAACTCTGAAATTAAACATAAAAATCTTCTTAGGAGTATCCCAAAGTAAATAGAAACTCAATTCAAGAATGCACATTAATTCCAATGATTTCTATTAACATTTTAACATTTTAGTCCAGTAATAGGGTATTTAGAGTGCACTTTCGTACACTCATCACACCCCCCAACTTGCTTATTGCTAGTCCCTAGCAATTTCTATGCTAAAGAGATGAAAGAGATGAGAATCACTAAAATAGGCCACTAATTCACATTTTCCAAATTCACATATCAAAAACAAACTAAGGAATCTAATAACCCATCAAGATCAATCCACTTATAGCAATTCACAGAGTGAGTGTGTGTTCTCCAAGCTATAACCATCTTACCACTAACATTGACACATGCAACATCAAGAACATCTCAAATAAAAGGTTCAACTCCATAACTCACAGGTATAATAGTGTTTCATGTAAGGGCTCTCTCTATGGAGTTGACAAATGGTATACACACAATCACATAGAGATTTAGGTTATTATGAACAAGCAATAAGCAAGCATTGATCTTATGATAGGAACACTAACAAATGAGAATTCAACCATTATTTCCAAAAGTTTACTTAGGATCAGAACGGTCAACACAAAAGGTTGTAACATGGCTTAGGTTCAGGGCTATATGAAAAAAATTGAAAAAGGATTAAAAAATTTTCAAGTACATACAAAAGGAATCTTATTAAATTTCTTAGTAGACCACACTTCTCACTTGATGTACTCTTCAACCATTCATATCATCAAATAATGCCTCTTTTTCTTTTCCCTTTTCCTTTTTTTTTCTTTTCTTTTCATCATTTTCTTTTTATAATTTGGTGATCAATTACATGTCACCCATGGAACATGTGAGAAAGCATCGTTTGGTAAGTTCTATAAACTAGATTGATACTTGTTTAGAAAGAATAGATTTTGTGTACCTACTAGTTTTATGCGTAAGTTGCTTGTGTGTGATGGACATGGTGGTTTGTTGGGTAACCATGGTGTAAGGAAGACTTTTGTTGTGTTGCATGAACGTTTGTGGGAATATCATTTGCCTTTCAATGACGTGTTGCATGAACGTTTGTGGAAGTATCAATTGTCATTCATTGATGTGTTGCATGAATGTTTGTGGGTGTATCATTTGCCTTTGATTGAAGTGTTACATGAACGTTGGTGGAAGTATCATTTGTCATTCATTAACATGTTGCATGAACGTTTGTGGGAATATTGCTTGCCATTCATCGAGTTTTCATATAATTTGAGTGGTCATTGTGTTGTAAAAAAAGCTTTAGGTGTGTTTCAGGAACGTTTGTGGGAGTATCATTTGCCATACATTGACCTGTTGCATGAACGTTTGTGGGACTATCATTTGCCCTTCATTGAGTTTGCATATATTTGGAGTAGTCATTCTGGTGTCCAGAAAATATTAGATAATTTGCTTGAACATTTATGTTGGTCTAAGATGAAGAGAGATGTCAATTGTATTTGTGGCAGGTGCATTACATTCAGAAATGCCAAATTTATACTTTTGCCACATGGGTTGCATACGCCCTTACCTATTCCTAGTGAGTCATGTGATATCTATGGACTTTGTTTTGGGGCTGCCTAGGAAAGAAAGGAGTAGAAATTCTATTTTTGTGGTTATGGATGGATTTATAGAGTTTGCATATAACAGGACCATGCATACTACCACTTTATATTCTCCTTTTGAAATTGTTTATAGACTTAGGTTGTGTTTGGATGTTGAAGTGAGTTGAGTTGAGTTGAGATGATAAAATATTGTTAGAATATTATTTTTTAATATTATTATTATTTTGGGATTTGAAAAAGTTGAATTGTTTATTATATTTTGTGTTGGAATTTGAAAAAATTGTAATGATGAGTTGAGATGAGTTGAGAGGAGTTGATCAACCAAACGAAGCCTAAATCTATTTACTCCTTTATATTTAATGTCTTTATCTGTTGACAACTGGAGTAGCTTGGATGGATATTCTCAAATTCTTGAACAAATTAATGACAATGCATATGAAATCAATGATAATGTTACTAACATTTTTCCCTTTGATCCAGGTGGAGATTCGAGGTCGAATCCTTTTGAGGAGAGGGGGAATGATGGGAACCAAGGTGGGCCTAGTCTTAAAGATATGTTGCAAGTTCCAGATGGGCCAAATACAAGTTCAAGGGCTTAAATGATGAAGATTATGCTTTGATTCATTTCATAAGCTATGGAAATGGCAACAACATGACTTATAGGCATTGGACACTTGAAGGCTTTCAACTTATTTAATTAATTTCAAGGACCTATTTTATTTGCTTAGAATAATTGGGTTTATGCCTATGTAAGTGCATGTTGGGAAATTTATTATTTTATTGAACTAGAGTTAGGGTTACTGTAGCCGATTTACTGTAGCATCGTACTGTAGCCGCGGCACAGTTCACTCAGGGGTATTTTGGGGAGATGGGGTTTTATTTTATCTAGGGTTTTAATTAGGTTTTGGTTTAAATACTCTTTGTAGCCTCATTTTCAGAAGTTTATGAAGTTTATGAAATTTGATGAATTTATTCATTGTGAGTTGAGTTTTACTCCTCTTGTTCTTAATTGAACTTTTGAACTTATCAAAGGTAAATCACAACCTTTGTGGCGTTCCTCCTTTGTAATCTGGGTTCTTGAGACGGGTTCTTCAACGGGTCTAGATTTTAATATAATCTAGGTTCTTGAAACGAGTTCTCATCGGGTCTAAGTTCTCCATCCATTGACTTGATTTTGGCTTTCTTGGGGAGTTTTCATATTGATTGTGGGTTCAAGGGAATTCATTCCCACGGGTTCATATCATTTGGTATCAGAGCAAGGTTTCCAAGCACCAAAGATGGTAACCTGAAATGACAAAATGAAACTAACCTGCAAACAAAAACAAAGAAAAGAACAGCAAACAAAAAGGAAAAGAAAGAAAATAAGAGAAAACAAAAACAAAACAAAACAAATAAAGAAAAAAATACCTGCATGGTGTGGTCAAGATTGATAGACCGGATCCACAAGTGGAATGTCTTTCACTTCCAGAACTTGTCTATCAGTTAATACTTTAAGGCATTGACCATTTACTTTAAAGATTCGACCATCCTTAGGATCCTATATTTCTACTGCCCCATTTGCAATAACATTCTTCACAACAAAAGGGTCAGTCCACCTAGACCTAAGTTTTCCTGGGTGCTTATGGAGTCTAGAATCATATAAGAACACTCGATCATTCGGCTTAAATGTCTTCCTACCAATATCTTTATCATGAAATCCTTTCGTTTTAGCCTTATAGATTTTAGAGTTCTCATAAGCAATATTTCTCAGTTCCTCTAACTCAGTGAACTAAAATTTCCTATGCTTACCAGCATTCAATTTCGAAGAAATACTATTAGGAAAAGTGTCACCTCGGCCGAGAAATACATGCTTAAGACCTGAGGGCAATGGCTTCAATTCCAATTTGGGACTATCCATGCATGAAGGAATCTTCTTTTCCTTTCTCTTAGACAACTCTTCTAATTTTGATTGCCAAGTATGTGGGCCATAATCTTAAGGTTCATCAAAAATAGCACAAACATCAACAACATTAGATGAATCATTCATAGTATCAAACTCAAAATTAATAAGAAAATATTTAGGAGAATCACAATCATGAGTTGTGTGAACTCCCTTGTCTATGAGTGTGTCAATCATGTATGTTTGGTGGCACTCATCATCTTCCTTGGACTGATTATTGATGTGGAAAATGTTGACCTCCATGGTCATGTTTCCAAAAGATAGTTTCATTAGCCTATTCCTGCAGTTTATAAGTGCAATAGCCGTAGCAAAGAAAGGTCTACCTAATATGGGAGAAATCTTAGAGTCAGAGTCAACAACCGACTGAGTATCCAAAATTAAAAAATCAACAGGGTAGTAAAATTTGTCAATTTGGATCAAAACATCATCAACTATCCCTCTTGGTTTCTTAACTGAATGGTCAGCCAATTGAAACACAACAGAAGTAGGCTTAATTTCACCCAAACCAAGCTGCAAATAAATGGAATAAGGCATCAAATTTACACTAGTTCCTAAATCTAGCAACGCTTGCCCAAACTCATGATTCCCAATATTACATGCAATAGTGGGACAACCAGGATCCTTGTACTTAGGAGGAATTCGCTGCTCAATTAGAGCACTAACTTGCTCTGTTAGAAATGTTGTCTTCTTAACATGGTGCTTCCTCTTAATTATACACAAATCTTTGAGAACTTTTGCATAAGTAGGAACTTGTTTAATAACAAGCAAAAGAGAAAGATTGATCTTTACCTGCCTGAGGTTCTCCAAGATTTCATTGCTAGAATCCAAAGTTCGCATACTAGATTTTAAAGCTTGAGGAAATGATACCTTAACTAGGCTCTTGATTACCTCAGCTTCTTTGGGCAACTCAGCACTATCCTTGCTTTGTTCCTCATCAACATCCTCTGGCTTATCAGTTGTTGGGATGTGTGAGGACTTACCACTTTGTGTCACAATGGCATTAACCTCCTTCAAATTTCCTTGAGCCATATGTTGACCTTGGGGTATGGATTGAGCTTGAGAAGGGAACTTGCCATGCTCATTCACACTCAATGAGCTCATCAACTTGGATATTTGGCTCTTTATCTCCTTGTTTTCTTCAACATCCTGCATAATCAAGGATTCAAACTTTTGATTAGTCTTACCCTGTGCCATAATAAAAGCATGCAAAGTGTCTTCTAAAGGATTCCTAGAAGATGAAGGTGCATGATATGGTGCAGGTGGTTGGTTTTCAGACTTCCAGCTAAAATTGTGGTGATTGCGCTACCCCGGATTATAGGTATCAGAATAAGGTGTAAAAGGCTTTTTGTACATACCTAAGGCATTACATTGTTCCTCATACATCCTTCTCATCTCAGCAAATGTGGGACACTCTTGGGCGAGGTGATCTACCCTGCCACACACAAAACATGGTCCAAAAGACTCTGCACGAGTAGCCACATGTGTTGGCTTTAAGTCCTTAGTCTTTAACACATCTAGCTCCCTAGTGAGCATCTCAACCTTAGCCTTTAGGCTATCCTCTTCCCTGAGATGGTAAATTCCACCACCATTTGGGTTTCCTGCAGGTCGTGACCTATTTGTGCCCTCAGTAGCACTAGGTCTAGTCCAAGTGTGAGCTTTTTCAGGAAGCTCATTGAGGTATTCTATGGCCTCATCATGATCTTTCTGTAAGAACTCACCATCACACATCATCTTCACAAATTGGCACTCTCTCGGTATAAGTCCCTCATAAAAATAACTCACTAAGCGCCAATTCTCATACCCATGGTGAGGACACATACTCAACAACTCCTTAAATCTCTCAAAGACTGATACAATGTCTCACTGTCCTTTTGTGCAAAGGTGAAGATTTGCCTTTTTAAAGCATTGGTCTTACGTTGGGAAAAGTATATTTATTAAAGACGACCTGAGTCATCTCACTCCATGGCCCAATAGAACAGGGTCTCAGTGAGTATAGCCAACTCTTAGCTCTATCCTTCAAAGAGAAATGAAAGAACTAAAGTCTCACAACTTCATCAGTTGCATTTTGACTATGAAAAGTCGCAACTACTTCCTCAAACTCCCTAATATGCACATCTGGATTTTCATTTTCCAAGCCATGAAAAGTAGGGAGTAACTGTATCATCTCTGTTTTAAAATCCAGTTGGCGAGTATTAGCTAGAAACATGATGCATGATGGTGTGGTTGTGCGTGTAGGGTGGAGGTAATCATGAAGAGTTCTAATGGGTTGATCCTCGTGTTCACTCATTTCTTCGGGACTAGAAGGATTGTCAAATAAAGGATTTAAAAATTTTGATTATGACTCTTCCACAAGCCTACAAGCAAATCTACCCAAAGTGTCTCTATATCTGTCCATCCAAGGTAACAAAAGACTAAAAAATTTTAAAATATTATGAAAAGAAAGAAAACAATAATGCAGCAAGCTAAAAGATGGAAAGAAGTTACCGCCTTTACAAACTGCTGAAATAAAAATCTATCTAGCAATTCTTCTACCGTTTCCCCGGCAACGGTGCCAAAATTTGATTAAGCACAAAGAATAATGCGGTAGTTGTAACACAGCTTTGGGGTGTCGATTCCACATATAGACAAATTAAAAGAATTGTAGAAAGAACAAAGAAACTAAAGAAAGATATTAAATTATTAATGGAAAAACAAAGATTAATTTTAAATGTAAATTAAAGTGAAACAAAGTGACTAACGGAAAAAGTACTCGAGTTTGATAAATAGTAAAGCGTCAAGAATCCCTTGCACAAATATGGTATTTTAATTATTCTTAATTCATTGAATAACTCAATTGGGAACTCAATTTCTAATATTCCCAATCGGAAGATATAGATTTATAAATCAAGATCAAACCAAATGTATCCCTTTGAAAAATCATTCACTACTTTTGAAATATATTAAATTATTATCACTATTGAGAAAATTCAACGACGACAATATACTCAGGAAGCGATATTGCAGCAAAAAATTAAATCAATATAGAAAAATAATTGATCCAAACATAATCAAAGAGTCAATCCATTCAATAGAAAAAGTATGACTGAATCCATAAACAGAATAAATTCTATGATTATTTGGAGAAGAAAATATTAACTTTGAATTGAGAATGATAAAACAAAAGAGTTTTAGTAATTAAAAATCAAGTACATAAATCAAGAATAAATTAAAAATACCATCTAATGTACAAGTTCATCCCTAACCCTACTTGAGAATTTAGTTACCCATAAATATAATGGAGAACAAAAATTTCAAGAGAAAAATAAAGCAAACGGTGGCCATGGAAATTAATTTTAGATCTTTCTCCTTCAAACTAAGACGTCTCCCCTCTTCTCCACCCCCAATTTCGTGCTAATGATGTGCTTAAATAGGGTAGGAAAGAAACCCTAATGTCTTCATATTCCCACACACAAAATCGCCTAAATTTTAGGACTCAACTTGGCAGCTATGTATGTGCTTTAGGAGTTTGAATTTGGAAATCCTTATTAGAGACAACAGCTTTGCAACACATCAAGAATCACATCAATCTGATATCAGAGCGAAAAGTTATGATTAAAATAATAAAGTGTGTTCATTCTATCTCCTAGCGCATTTTGGACTCTGATCCGAATTACTCTCAAACCCCATCATTGTCCTTATTTGAAGAGTCCTACATTCATTGAAAGTTCTTAGGTTGTTCCAACGTCTTGCCCACTTGAAAGTCCTTTGAATTTGAATGGGTTTGAACTTGCTCTGACTCTGAAATTAAACATAAAAATATGTTTAGGAGTATCTCAAAGGAAATAGAAACTCAATTCAAGAATACACATTAATTCCAATGATTTCTATTAACATTTTAGCATTTTAGTCCAGTAATAGGGTATTTAGAGTGCACTTTCGTACACTCATCAAGACTGGTCGCCCAATCTAACTGCCTTGAGTTTTGTCGCCAAGTCTAGTTGCCATCGGGTCTCCTTGCCTAAATCTCCTTGGCTCTCTTCAGATCTTGTCGCATCTCGTCGGTCTGGATCCGTAGTCTCTTCTTTTGTATCAAAATGCTCTCCTTTCGCACTAAATCTTCTCATTCCTTCAAATCCAAGAAAATAATGAAAAATATATAGAAATAAAATAAAATCAACAGAATTGAAGGAAAACTGAAACTTTTCATAAATAAAAGAGTAATAAAAATCACATAAAAATCATATTTATCAAATACCCCCAAACTTAAGCTTTGTTCGCCCTCGAGCAAAGAAAATGTGAAAAAAAATTAAAAAAAAAAAAGGCATTGGTTTGATTCATAAAATTTATTGCCTCAAAGATTGCCTAAAGTTTATAATTCAAAAGAATCATTCAAGATCAATCAAGTCCAAACGTTAATTCAAAATTCAATTCCATCGCATTATTCATCCTCACATTCATGCATACCTTTCAGTCTCACTTCATCATTAGCTCCCCAGATAATTTTATGCAAACAAGTAAATAAATAATGGATCTTGAAAAGCTCAATAGGCTTGCTTTTCAAATCACTCTCCTTTAGTGTAGAACAAAAACTATCACTAGGGATCAATAGGTCTTTATTAAGTTTGTAATACAAGGCTAGGGTGAGCGCTACAATGAAAAGATAGGATTCAAACAAAACAAGAGAACTTAAGTTTGAACACTTGATAGAACATTCGTACTTCTAACAAAAACATCTCTTCTCAATCTTATGAATCTCTCAACATACATTTCTTTATTGTACTTTCAAGGATCTCTCTTTTTACCCCTCTATTCGGCATGTCGGACTTTTTAATTTTTAATTTTGGAATAAACCATACCTTTTTGACAGCCTTTGTGGATGACTCTCATCGACCTTATCTTGTCAGCCACACAGTAGACGAGTTGACTTTTTACAACCCCAAACTTATGATTTTGATAATATGGCTATAATTAACTTTATTTGTAGACCTTCTACCTCTCTTGCCTTTCATGATCTTGTGAGCCTATGATTTTGTGTAAACTTAATTCTCTTGAAAGGTAAGGAAATCAATGTTTAAACTCAAATAGGGTTAGGAATATGATATTTACAAGAAAGAAAAATATAGGGTCAAAATATAATTCAATAAAGTTCAAAGGGGTGGTTAGGGATAAAAATAATAAATAGATAAGGTTGAAAGGCTCAATCGGTTCAAAGAATGCCTTAATCATTTCTCCAGTAATATTTTGTCTAGGATTTCGCCTCGTGTGTAATCAAACAAGTTCTAGAGTAAGTTGAGATCATACAAATTGACAATATTCACATAAAATTTCTGTAAGTATGCTAAAAAATTAATGATCATGATAAGCATTCATTAAATATAGAAAATCTCAAATTAAGTAGGATCAATTATATATTTAACAACTAGACTTAAGCAATAAGAATTTTTCCTAAAAATTATAATCAATTTCAACCATGTTCTTATCATAGGCTTTTTAAACATCAGACCACACACAAAGAATTTTTCTTTTAAACATAAACTCCCTTCCCCCAAAGTTAAATAACACATTGTCCTCCATGGGAAAGAGGAAGAAAAACTAAGAGAATGAGAAAAGGTCAGAAGTGCTCCCTCAATTTCCAATTGAATGCTGTCGTTGAAAGTGCAACCGTGTTGTAACAACCCGTTCCTTTTTCTCTTTAAGGGTTTTATGAGTCTCGTTATGCATGCCGAACCTAGATGGCGTGGTTTTAAAGATATTAAAGTGATTTCTAAAGTAAGCCCAGTACTTTAAAGTCCTCAAATATTTTAAATGTCCTGAAAATATTTATACGGGATATTTCCAGTGTTATTTGACCAATCTTGATTTTAAGTAAGACAATTATAATATTTTTGAAGAGCTCCAAAATTACAATAATTGTAGAAAGTCATTTTATTAAGATGATTTCAGTTATTTAAAATATTATGAAATTTAAATTATGTTGAAAAGTCTAATTAATTAAATGGTTTTATTCTCTTAAAAGTAATTAGCAAAACTTCATCATTTAATTAATGATGAAAGAATATTATTTTATAAACTAAAGTTTAGTTTAAATAATATTCTATCTTAATTATCCTTCATGTTTTAATTTCGCATCGTTAGATCGATTTGAAGACCCCAAGATGAAGGATTGGGATTAAATCCCTAAGAGGCCCTTAGCTTTTTCCCCATTTCCTATCTTTCCCTCTCTCCCCTCCCTCTCTCTCCCCCCTTGCGCTGCCGTACGTGGCCACCCAGGCCTCCCCTCTCACCGATGAACCCCCTCCATGGAACCCAAGCCATGGCAACCTCCCTTTCTCTCCCTCTTGCCCCTTTCCCGAAATGGGTCTCCCTCCATGGAACCCTAGCGCTGCCGTGCATCGGTTCTAGCCCCATCGAGCACCTCCCCTGACCACCACGACTCCTCCCCTAGCTCCTCCGAGCCAGCCAAGCCCTCCATGGCTAGCCAACAACCAGCCAAGCTCCCCCTCCATTTCCATGCCTTGAGACCCACGGATTCCCCTTGAAAACCCACGGCTCCACCGTGCTCCGCCACCCCAGCCTCCCTTGACCTCCCCTAACCTAGCCCTAAGCCCAAACTGCCACTTTACGTGGTGGACAGCCACCATGTAAGGTAGATAGCCAACGTACGCAGTTTAGCCGCCACGTACGACCTTTCCGATGTCATCAACCGTGATGGTCAGCGAACAACGCATGAGTCAATCCCGATGATGGTATAACCATCTATCCCTCATTATTTATGTTAGATGTTAGTTGGTTGATTGTGGAGTTCGTTGTGTAGTGAAGTGCTGGATGTAACTGTGTAGTGTGCTGTGAAGTGTGGGTGTGAAGTGTGTGTTGTAGTAGTGATGTGGCGTCGTGTTGTGAAGGGAGTACTTGTGGCGTGTACTCCATGTTGTGTAGCAATGGACCATGTGGTGTGCATTGTATTAGTGTGTGGTGTAGCTTGGGAGTAGTTTCGAGCTAGGTGACATGACGTGGAGTCCCGTCGAGAAGGAGTCCTCTCATGTTAAGTGTTGGGATGAACTTATAAAAGGGTTGGGAAGTAGGGAAAGTCCTACCAACCGGGTTTGAACAAGTTGGTATCGAAGTATGGTGCTTGTCCATACAAGCATGTGATGAACGAATTATATGTTGGTGTAGGTGATAAAGGGGTATTGATATGAACCAGCGGGAAAGAAATCCCTTGAACCCACAATCAATTTGAAAACTCTCCAAGAAAGCCAAAATCAAGTCAATGGATGGAGAACCTAGACCCGATGAGAACTCGTTTCAAGAACCTAGATTATATTAAAATCTAAACCCGTTGAAGAACTCATCTCAAGAACCCAGATTACAAAGGAGGAACGCCACAAAAGTTGTGATTTACCTTTGATAAGTTCAAAAGTTCAATTAAGAACAAGAGGAGTAAAACTCAACTCACAATGAATAAATCATCAAATTTCATAAACTTCATAAACTTCTGAAAATGAGGCTACAAAGAGTATTTAAACCAAAACCTAATTAAAACCCTAGATAAAATAAAACCCAATCTTCCAAAAATACCCCTGAGTGAACAGTGCCACGGCTACAGTACGTCACTACAGTAACTCGCTACAGTAACCCTAACCCTAGTTCAATAAAATAATAACTTTCCCAACATGCCCTTATATAGGCATAAACCCAATTATTCTAAGCAAATAAAATAGCTCATTGAAATTAATTAAATAAATTGAAAGCCTTCAAATGCCCAAAGCCTATAAGTCATGTTGTTGCCCTTTCCATAGCTTATGAAATGAATCAAAGCATAATCTTCATCGTTTAAGCCCTTGAACTTGTATTTGGCCCATCTGGAAGTTGCAATATATCTTTAAGACTAGGCCCACCTTGGTTCCCATCATTCCCCCTCTCCTCAAAAGGATTCGACCTCGAATCTCCACCTGGATCAAAGGGAAAAATGTTAGTAACATTATCATTAATTTCATATGCATTATCATTAATCTGTTCAAGAATTTGAAAAAATCCATCGAAGCTACTCCTGTTGGCAACAGATAAAGACATTAAATCTAAAAGAGTAAAT
This sequence comes from Juglans regia, assembly GCF_001411555.2. Taxonomy (NCBI): domain Eukaryota; kingdom Viridiplantae; phylum Streptophyta; class Magnoliopsida; order Fagales; family Juglandaceae; genus Juglans; species Juglans regia. Next base: position 17,893,578 of record NC_049910.1, on the reverse strand, counting down.
GGATTAAGTCTATAAAAAATTTCAAAATGAGAATATAAAGTGGTAGTATGCTTGGTCCTATTATATGCAAACTCTATAAATCCATCCACAGCCATAAAAATAGAATCTCTATTACTTTCTTTCCTAGGCAGCCCCAAAACAAAGTCCATAGATATGTCTACACATGACTCACTAGGAATAGGTAAGAGTGTATACAACCCCAGTGGCAAAAGCTTAAATTTGGCCTTTCAGCATGTAATACACCTGCCACAAATGCGATTGACATATCTCTTCATCTTAGACCAACATAATCGTTCATGCAAAATGTCTAAAGTTTTCATGACACCAGAATGACTACTCCAATTATATGCAAACTCAATGAAAGGCAAATGATAGTCCCGCAAACGTTCATGCAGCAAGTCAATGTATGGCAAATGATACTCCCACAAATGTTCATGAAACACATCAATGAATGACAATTGATACTTCCACAAACGTTCATGCAACACGTTATTGAAAGGCAAATGATATTCCCACAAACGTTCATGCAGCACAACAAAAGTCTTCCTTACACCATGGTTACCCAACAAACCACCATGTCCATCACACACAAGCAACTTACGCATAAAACTAGTAGGTACACAAAATCTATTCTTTCTAAAAGAAGTACCAATCTAGTTTATAGAACTTACCAAACGATGCTTTCTCACATGTTCTATACACACTAGCAAAGTCATCATCATTAGCATGCAATTCCTTATCATATTCAAGTTTCAACAATTTTGCATCTAAAATGAAGATAAGGACATACCTTCTTGCTAAAGCATCAATCACAAAAGCTTCCATACCTTGTGTGTATTTGAATACATGAGGAAAAGTCTCAATACAATCCTCCCGCTTAGCACGCATTATAGTCAACAACTTACCTTGTCCCTTTAAGTATGTCAATGACTCATGTTCTTCCAAGAAAGGTCGGTTAGGAATTGTTGCACCTGGAGCAAAATCAATGTAGTGCTCTATCTCCCTAATAGGTGGCAATCCACATACACCACTTGGAAACACGACCTCACATCCCTGCAACAAAGAGACAACAATACTAGGCAAACATACGTCAAGTTCATTAGGATTAAGACTTTCCTTAGCATAAAAACTCACTTTTCTCTTTGTTTTTCTCTCACTTTCTTCACACTCTCTTTTCTTTCCACTCTCTTTGTTCTTTTCACTCTCTTTTTTTCTGTCACTCGCTTTTTCTTCATCTTTTTTTGTACTCTCGACCTCACAATTATTTTTCAACTCATTCTCTCTTGTGCTTGAGGTCTTATTCTCACCCTCTTCTTTTTTTCTCTCTCATTTTTCTCTCTTTCTCTATTTCGGTCTCACTATTTCTTTTCTTCTCAATCTCATCTTCACTCTTGCTTTAGCTCAATCTCACTTTCACTCTCACCTTCACTCTTGCTTTTCAGCTCATTCTCACTTTCACTCTTGCTTGTTTGCTCAATCTCCTTTTTACTTTTTCTTTTTTGATCACTCTCATTTTCACTCTTTCTTATTTGAGCAACCTCACTTTTCAATTTCAATTGGTCCCCATGGACATGTGTAGGAGTTAAAGGAGCAAGTTTGATTGTTTTTCCATCCTTTTCAAAACTGTACATGTTCCTTAACCCATCATGGATCACCTTCCTATCATACTGCCATGGCTTCCCCAACAAAATATGACCAGCATGCATAGGCACTACATCACGAAGGACCATATCCTGGTAATTTCCAATTGAAAAAGAAACTAGCACTTGCTTATTTACCCTAACCTCTCCACAATCACTCAACCACTGCAACATGTATGGTCTAGGGTGTTTCAAGATAGGTAAATTCAATTTCTCAACTAAAGTGGTGCTAGCCAAATTAATACAACTTCTCAAATCAATGATCATACTACATACCTTGTTGTTGATGTGGCATCTAGTATGAAAAATGTTCTCACTCTGCTGCTCTATATCATCCATCTTAACTTTTGTATTGAGTGCATGCCTGGTAACAAGAGATTCACCATAGTCTTCATTCTCATACCCATTTTCAACACTTAACTCAGGATGCCTCCTATCTCTCCTGCCATGAAGATTTCTAATTACCGCATCTTGATGATCCATCTTATCTCTCACTTCACCCAACACCAAGTTCAACTTCTCAAACTGTTGTTGCATGGCTTGCAACAGAAGGGATGAGTTATGTACCATCTCCTTTGGTGATGAGTCACTCCTATGAGACAACATAATGTGCTGCACAAAAATAATGTTAGTGGAAAACCTCACACACTCCCTTACACGTGTTTACACTCGAATAATGGCACTCCACTCGTGTTTCACTTTTAATTGGTTTTTTCCAGATAATAGTCTCACACTCTCTTGCCTTTTACCTCAATAGTTTTCTTGCTCAAGTTCTTTAAGAACTAGTTGAACTAAATGAAGACAATACAATCTTGTATTATTCCAACCAATAATATAGATCTAAGAAACAATGAAAGAATAAAATGACATGAGACTCAAGGAATTTATACGAGGGAAAGAGTAATTTTAAAAGAGGATACCAACTAGCAAGATGTATTCAGCCCCTTTGAAGATAAACCTCAATCAAAAAATGTTTTCCTTTCTCTATGCAACCTTTTCTTACCTTCTTCTTCTTCTTTCTGTTTTTTTTTTCGAATTTTCTTTTCTTTTCTTTTTTCTTTTCTTTTCTTTTATTTTCCTTTCTTTTCTTTTCTTTTCTCTAATTCAACCACAAACAGCAATATTCAATTGTGAAAACTAAGCAATTGAATTCAAACACACAAGCATGGACAATGAAGTAGAAGAGAATCAATGGAACGACACTCCAAGCAATTGACAAACTTAGAGTGTAGGAAACCCTAGAATTTTGAAACCCTAGGTGATGCAAATTTCAGCCAAACCCAAAACCCTAAGAATTTCGGCAGCCTACTTTTTGTTTCTATTTTTTTTCTTGACAACCCTAGAAGCCCTAGAATTAAATTTAAGGATGCTAGAATTAAAAGATAGAATCAGACCTGATTGGAACCTGGCTCTGATACCAAATGATATGAACCCGCGGGAAAGAAATCCCTTGAACCCACAATCAATTTGAAAACTCTCCAAGAAAGCCAAAATCAAGTCAATGGATGGAGAATCTAGACCCGATGAGAACTCGTTTCAAGAACCTAGATTATATTAAAATCTAAACCCGTTGAAGAACTCGTCTCAAGAACCCAGATTACAAAGGAGGAACGCCACAAAGGTTGTGATTTACCTTTGATAAGTTCAAAAATTCAATTAAGAACAAGAGGAGTAAAACTCAACTCACAATGAATAAATCATCAAATTTCATAAACTTCATAAACTTCTGAAAATGAGGCTACAAAGAGTATTTAAACCAAAACCTAATTAAAACCCTAGATAAAATAAAACCCAATCTTCCAAAAATACCCTTGAGTGAACAGTGCCACGGCTACAGTATGGCACTACAGTAACTCGGCTACAGTAACACTAACCCTAGTTCAATAAAATAATAACTTTCCCAACATGCCCTTACATAGGCATAAACCCAATTATTCTAAGCAAATAAAATAGCTCATCGAAATTAATTAAAAAAATTGAAAGCCTTCAAATGCCCAAAGCCTATAAGTCATGTTGTTGCCCTTTCCATAGCTTATGAAATGAATCAAAGCATAATTTTTATCGTTTAAGCCCTTGAACTTGTATTTGGCTCATCTGGAAGTTGCAACATATCTTTAAGACTAGGCCCACCTTGGTTCCCATCAGGTATGGTACATGTGCGTCTGGTTAGACACATGTGCCGGACGGATTCACCATATGTAATGGGTAATCTATCCTAAGCATGGTTACACAGTGCTTAAGCCTTATAGTTGGCTTAAAGCCGTGTGGCGGGTATGGATGGAAATGAGGATTTAGTGTGAGCTAAGATGCATGAAAGTAGTGACGGGTGTATTCTCTAGGATTGGAATGCATGACTTCGTCACTTTAGTGGATGAGCACTCGAGGTAAGATCTTGAGTTTTGAAGAGGTAATGACCGTAAGCAAATCTCGAAGGTTTTAGCATAGTAAGGGACATGTAAGAGCACGAGATAAAAGGAAAGTGTTTCCAAGCGAAGTGTAATTCTACTTCTAGTTTAGTTGCTTATGCATTAGATAAAGAATGACGCTAAGGTTATGTGTATGCATGTAGGTTGCCATCTGACACTCACATGAAAGGACTGCATGAAATGAGTATAGCATGAGTCCAAGTAAGTATTATGTTCATATTCTTCTAGAGTTTTCTAAATAATATGAAATGAAAATGAAATGTTTCTCTTTACAATGCTTTACGAAATGAAAGGAAACGATGTTTTATGAAAAGCATGCTAAGTGTTCAAAGATATATGTATGTATGGCCCTTCTTGGCAACCCCTTTTTTTGCAACAAAAATATTAATTGTATGCATGTGAATATATGACCATACACAGTATCTATTGTATGTAATTTCATGAAATGAGATGTGAGGCTTATGCCTTATTCTTTAAATGATGCGAAGAAAGTATGCTTTAAATCATGAAAATAAAGTGCTTTAAAATGTCCCTATGAGTTGATGCTTTATGGATGCCATGAAAGATGATGTTTAAGCTCATGCTTTTAAAAGATATTTTTCCATGAATGGACTGTTAAATGAAAAGAACTGAAAATGAAAGGACTGAAAGAACTGAAAAGAAAGGACTAAAAGGAAATGAATGTTTTAATGTATGAAAATACGTAACGGCCATAACTGAATGAAAGGGTAACAAAGAAATGGGCAGATTGCAATGCCAGGTAAGTAGTACTAGTAGTGCACCCAGTGCTGCCTCCTGACCGAAAGGAATTACCAACCTGTAGCCACGGGGGGAATCCAGGTCCAAAGGAAGACCGCTAGCCCTAACACAAGGAGTGTAAGAATGTGTACTGGCCAAAGGAAAGTGATAAGAAAGAATGTATGAATGCATTGAGTTCTTTAAGAAATGAAGGCACTGACGGGAGAAATGTTTTACGAAAGGAAACCCTTTTTAAGAAAAACCACGCCTAGTGATGTTTTCAAGATGAATGTATGTCTCATGTACGTATAGTATGTATGGAGTGATGAATGCATGATTGAAAGCCTATATTAGTATATGTTAATTGTATGAAGTAATGATTACTGAGTATTCTACTCATTTTAGTTTTTATGTATGCCCTTCGCCCCACAGGAACTAAATGAGCAAAAAGCGTCAGGATGGACATGGCTCTTGGGTAAGAGCACGAAAGCCTAGGCATAACATTTTGTATGTAAGACTTTAATTTATAAAGTTTAATGTTTTCCGTTGTAACCTTTTAAATTAAGAAACATGGTTTATTTTAAAAACATGGAATCTTTTGTATCCTAGCATGAAGCGAAAAGTTATTTTAAAATGAATGGTAATTCCCATCATCATTTCTTAAAATCATTTTCTAAAGGTCCCACCACAAGGACGGGCGTTACACATTTACCCCTTAGAGATCTCCTTGGCCTCTTCGTTCCTACAAAATGAAACTTACAAAAAATAAAAATAAAAACTTGGGTTGCCTCCCAAAAGTGCTTTAGTTAAAGTCTATAGCTAGACATTATCCTCTCATCATTTATCACTGGCGAGATCAATGGAACACTTTTTCGAGTTAAAGTCTCCATCTGCATAGGGTTTTAATCTCTGTCCATTTACTTTAAATGTCCCTTTTGTCTCATGATGGACTTCAACCGCCCCATGGGGAGAGATATGGGTCACCACAAATGGTCCCGACCACCGACTTCGAAATTCCCTTCTCAGAATATGCTTATCATGTCATATTTTAGTTTTATCTTTGTAAATCCAAGCATTCTCATAAGCATCATTGCGGAACTCATCCATCTCGTTGATTTACAATATTATCTTCTTGCCAGCCGCTTGTAAATCAAAGTTCAATGTCCTCGTTGCCCAATAGGCTCTGTGTTCTAGCTCCATGGGTAGATGACATGCTTTTCCATAAAAGAGCCGATAATGCAACATCCCGATCGGTGTTTTGAATGATGTCTGATAGGCCTATAGCGCATCATCTAAACTTCTCGCCCAGTCTGTCTAAGAGATACTCACTGTCTTCTCCAGTATGCACTTCAGCTTTCGTTTAGACACCTCGACTTGGCCGCTTATTTGAGGATGGTATGGTGTCGCCACATGATGGGTAACTCCATACTTAGTCAGTAGCACTTCAAATTTACGATTACAAAATTGCTTCACGCCATCACCGATTATGGCCCTCGGAGTGCCGAATCGGGAAAATATATTCTTCCGCAGGAAATTCACTACAACTCTCGCATCATTGGCCGATAAGGCGACCGCTTCCACCCATTTGGAAACATAATCTACAGCCACCAAAATAAATTTATTAGAATGTGAGGATGGAAAAGGATCTATGAAATCTATACCCCAAACATCAAACAATTCAACTACTAAAATATTTTTTAAAGGCATCTCATATTTCCTAGAAATGTTGTCAACCCTTTAACAATGATCACATAAATTAACAAAATTAAAAGATTCTTTAAAAATAGGCAGCCAATAAAAGCCGCAATGTATAACTTTTGCGCTCTACCAAAGTGGCCGCCCGATTCCAATTAGTGGCAGTGTCTGAGTATGTTCTCCATCTCCTCCATGGGCATACATCTCCTGATTATCTGGTCCACGCAATGTAACTCCCGGACCCGGTCAAGCTCATTTTATTTATTTATATTTATATTTATATTTTCTTCACACGTTAATTTTTTTTTTCCGCATGTTTATTTTTTTTTTCCTTCTTTCCGTCTATAGTTTTTTTTACCCCTAAGTTTCCTGTCGCCCACGGCATCCATGATCACACACGTCTCTAGTGTATTTTTATCCACTCCATACACACGCACGACTCAATTTTCATCTGCACGCACGTCTCCCTCATCCCTCTAGGGTTTTCTCATCACATATATATATACACACAGATACACTTATCCCTCGTGCATGATGAAGCCAAGCTGCCGCTGCCCTCCTTTCATGACCTCGGCCAGCCAAACTTCCCTATAGCGCAGCCGTGCAGCACTTGAGCCACTGCCCCAAACGAGCCAAGCACATAACCCAACACAGTATAACCCGTGGCGACACTGCACAGATCACCCACTGCATCGTAGTGCAACGCGAAGACAACCGCGCAGCACCCCAACCACTGCCATGACCCAACCCAGCCTTAAACACTCGAACCACATCCCGCACGACTAAAACCACCGTGTGTTTTCACCGCCCAGAACTCTCACTGTCCCATGCAAAAATTGACGCAATTGTGCATGCACTGCATCTCCACGGATCGCAACTCCACCTCACCGTGCGTCACCTCCACTTGACCATCACTGGAGTTCCAGCTCCTCCGCCATACACCGCTGCACCACTACCAGAGTGCCGAGAACAACCATCTACGGAGTGATCCGAAACTCCTCTATTTTGGGTCTGAAAAACAGAGCAGTCCTTGCTCAAGCCGTTCCACTGAGCTCCTCCGCCAACCTCTCCCTCTCCTTGTGCACCTCAGTTTTTCAGCCACGAAAACCACCGTGATTGCTGCTGTTCTACCCTACACCTTCGTACCAAGCCGCTGATACGCTTTGGGATGTGAAGGACTCTAATTTTATATGCCGAAATAGGGGAAGCATCCCCACCGTGAGCCACGTCGTCAGCCCCTCAACTTCGATGCCACAGACGCCGGAGGACAAGCCTCCACCTTCGGACACTGCCCAGGTCGATGCCCAGCCCCCAAACCGTCGCAAGCCTCGCTGCCCCATGGTGAGTTTCCATTCTCTTTCACGCCGAGCTCTCTCTCCATCCCTCTTCTTTCTACGTGAGGTCTCTCGCTCATCTCTCTCTCTCTCTCGCTTCCAGTGCTCCACCGTGATCACCGTCATCTACCTAGCCCTCGCTGCGTCGCTCATTGCCGTGTGTTTTCCCTTGGGTAAGTTCCTACCGCCGCGTGTGCTAATCCTGTGTGTTTGATTGTTTGGTTTATGCTTATAAGTTATATATACATACTTTATATATAGATTATATATATGGAAAGTTTTAACCTAGGTTGGGTACTTACTAGTTTTGACCTAATATATATATATATATATATATATATATATATATATATATATATATGGAAGGTAGGTTTAACCTAATGTTTTCGGATGAGAAGTTTTATTTTTGGGGTTTATGTTTAAATGAGTTTTGCTTTAAGTTTCAATAAATATTATATTTGTATTTTAATAATATTTTTTAATTAAAGGAAGTAAACCTATTTTTTTAAGAGAGTTTTTCATGACTTATTTATGGAAATTTTAGTAACCAATGTATTCTTTTTATTTATAAAATGTTGCTGGTATTTTAAATATTTTGAATATTAATTTTTATTGAGTTTTATATTTATTTTAATACTTGCTTGAATAAATTCTTATTCAGTATGAATTCGTTTAAGTGGATATTGATGGTTTTGGGGAAATGAGGGTATTTTGGGAATTATGAGAATTTTAGGTTTTGAGGAATTTAATAGGTTATTTTAGAAGTTTAGGATTAAATATCGAAATAAGTGGTTGATTGGAAATTTACGGGAATTACTTGATTATTTTATAGGTGATGATTGTTAATTGTTTGACATTCTGAGGAAAATTTTGAAAAGCTAAGAAGTCCAGGTAAGCGGGGTTCTTATGCTAGATTTTGCATTAAAATGAAATGAGTTGAGGTTATTTTTGGAAAATATACATATTTGATTCTGAAAAGAAATTTGAACTACCTCAGTTATTTGTTCTACATTACCCATGAGATTTTGTTTAAGAAGAAAATATTTTCTATCATGACTGGTGTAGACATTAGCTTATTTTTTACATTATGTTTTTGAACTTTGAAAAAGAGAGTGAATATGAAATTTGTGCATAAATTATGTTGTGATATGATTTTGTTCTGTTCTGAAGATTTTGTTCAGTACTCTGTTTGGATAAGATGTGATTTCTGAAAACCTTTGGTATGACTCTCTGATTCTGAATTTGATTCTGTTTCGACTCTGTTCAGTTACGGCCCTGCCACGGGTGATAATAGTGGCATACGACCCAACCACGTGTTACAATAGTGGATACAGCCCAACCATAGGTTATAATAGTGGATACGGCCCAACCACAGGTGTAACAACCCGCTAGAAATTCATTGGTGGAATTTCTATTGACTTTAGGAATCTCGTAAAAACCCCATAAGTTTTTATGAATCGACCAATCGCATAGGTTTTAGTCTATCAACATAGTCAGTGTTATCACTCACTATGGTGCTAGAAATATAAGTTATATTTATTTGAGGTGGTTAGAAGTGTCAGAATGCATTATGGTCCACGCCATTAGACTCAGTGGATTATTTAGAATTTTATGGCACAATAGCCTATTTTCATAATTCCGGACGAAACGTCTGTTGGAAATTGTGAAATTATTTTTAGGGGCACTTCGAGATTGAATTTCGGTATAATATTTTCACTGTAGGTTAATATGAATATTTAGAAATTTTTAGTATTAAGTTTATGATTCACTTTTTCGGAGTGAATAGTAACCTCAATAAGCACACCAATTGCAGTATTTCAAAATCATAGTGTGGAATGTCCAAATTAGATTAGAGAAGTTTTATTTGGACACTTGGCGAGATCTTAGCCACACTTAGTGAATAATATTAGACACTTGGCACCATGAGGAATGTTTGTTGGATTTGAAGGAATGAAGGTGTGAAACCAATATTAGACACTTTGTTTCATCTACTCAACCAAATTGTGCCAGACCAAAGAGTATTTCAATCCTAGTGAAACCCTAAATGGTGAGAGTCCAATTGAAAGCCCAAAAGCATTGTTGAAATCGAAACCCTAAACGGTTTCCCCAAAACCCTAAAGTTGGCCTCTAAACCTTTTTTTAATCCGATTTCTAGTATTGTGTTTAATCACTTGATTAAATCACTTCCACACGCTATTAATCCTTCAAATTTGTGTTAGAACATCATTATCTAACCTTGTTAACCTTGAAAAATTGATTGGACCAAGTGATATTGGATTTGGGCTTGATAGTAACCCAAACCCTCTTTAAGCCCCAAAATTTAGGCCCATTCGGTTTGGGCCCTTTAAGGCCCACGAATTTGGTCACCATAGAATTGCTTCATGGCTAAGTTTTGTACCCCCACTTGGCTGGCCAGATCTTTACAAGAAGGGCCTAGAAGGTTCTTGAAAGGCAAAGCTAAAGGGCCACCTCACTCTTTCACTCTCACACTCCACCTTGAGAAAAGATCTTGGTCTGATTTTTATGAGAAGAAAAGGCCAACACTCAACCATTCCTTCAGTCCTATCACTTTACATAGCTTGTGTAAGAAGCTCTCCAGTCCACTTCCCACGAAAAGCAGCTCTTATTTACACTTTTCCTTCATAGAACACAAAAGACACTCTCGGACAGTTTTTCGTACCTCTTTTGAACGCCTGTTTCGAAGCTTTTGTACGTGTTTTATGGCAAAGTTTCCTTATGAAAGTTATTTATTTTTTAGTCTAGTTTATGTGGATACCTTATTCGTTCCATTTGGAGATCATTTGATTGGTCAAAAATTGTTTAGACCCCAGAAAGATCATTCTGGGCGATAAACTGGAGAGTGTGTTATATTTTGGAGCTTTTGACCAAGCTAATGAATAGATATTGGTCCGAAAGTTTTATGGAGTACTGTTAACATGTGTATATGATTATTGGTTGAGGATTTGTTGCATGATTAAAAGTTTTGGTGAAATATTTTCTTAGGTCTAGAAACTTAGAAACTGGAAGAGGAAAAACAGTTTCTGTTTTGAGAAAGTTTAAATATTTTATGGTTTAATCTTATTCCAATGGCTTTGATATTTTTATTGGAAGATCCTAAGCATCTTATATACATGTTAGAATGTTATTTTGAAGATATTTGATGTTAGTTTCGAACATATGAAATTTTATGCAAGGAGATATTCGGTTAGGCCAAAGTGATGATGTTCTTGGTTAAATTTATGTTTTGGTTGATGTTTACCCATGTGATCTTGAGTTTGAAGCTTGGATCTGTTTTAGAACATCTTTTTAAACCATGTGATATTTTGGTTTGCAGATCACATCTTTATAAGTCATGGATCAAGAGGTTGATCAAAACAAGTTAGAAACAAAATTCTGTTTTTAACTTAGAAGAGAAACCAAAAAGTTCAAGTATGGTTTTAGTGATTTTGATGACTTTTGTTCAAGATTCAAAACATGATTATTCTTAAGAATATGTTATGAGTGTAGTAGAAGAAAAATTTTGGTTTAATTATGAGTTTTGAGATTTGAAAGAATTAGAACAAAAAGCAAAGGAAATAGCCTTGTAAGGTTCGGCCATATAGAGTTTTGATGGTTGTGTTTAGTTTTAAATTTTTCTGAATTGATATTTGAGCTTAGGACAAAATTTACATAAGGTATGTAAATTTTGGTGATTTTTGGAGTTAGGATGCAAAATCCTTAAGTTAGGGGTAAAATGGTCATTTTTCCACATGTAGAGGGTAAAATGGTAATTTTACTCTAAGTTGATATTTTTCTATATTCCTAATTGTTAGTGATTAAGTTTTAATTTTTAGAAATCACTACTTTCAGTTTCCCGTGATCGCACTTGAGTTTTGTCTCGAAGCGCGAAGATCGAGGTAAGTTAGCTTTTAACTTACTATCAATTTAATGTGTATGTGTGATAAGTAAGGGAACTAAATTGTATGTATGCATGTTATCATATGTGCCATGCCAAGTCATTACATATTTATCTGTTACACAGAATTTATTCTGTCATGAATTATTCATCTGTTACACAAGATATTCTGTCACGTATTGCTATACATGCTATACATTGCAAGTATGTCATGTTAAGTTAAGTATGCCATCTGTTACATGTATTTCTTGTCATGTAATATTCATTGTCACATGTTACGCCATGTTAAGAAATGTTATCTGTTACATGGTATGCTATGTTACGAAATGTTGCCTGTTACATGTATGCCATGTTATGAAATGTTGTCTGTTATATTTATGTTTCAAAGTATGTCATGTATGTCGTTTTACGTTCATGTCATGTTACGCTACGTCAAGATTTCCGTCTTTTATGTCACGTTTATGTCATGTTCATGTTACGTCACGTTACGAAATGTCATGTCTGTCAGTTAGGTTATTCATGTTAATCATGACCCTAAGTGCTAGGATGGGGTAATATCCTAGTGAAACTCCTTTGTTCACGCTGGAGTGTCTAAATAGGTGTGAAATTCCCTGGGTTGATGAAGTACAGTCAACAGGTTGTGAATGGGGCCTAATTAGCTGGTCACCGGAGCGCTCCAGACACTAACGCCGATGGTGCCACACATTATGTTACGTATGTCCACAGCAAGTGTGGCACAAACAGATAAGTCATGGGGCCACAACAACTGTGGAGCATGAAGTATGGGGCCACAACAACTGTGAAGTATACACTATGTGAGACACAGCAATTGTGACACGTAGAATACGTGGGGACACAACAACTGTGGAGTACGTATTAATGCACTCACAGCTGGTATAGAAACCTGTGATGTGATGCGGTAATCGGCAGGGACACACGGCTCAAGGGGACCTGTGTAGCACCCATATGGTCACTTTAATGATTAAGTCTATTGAATAAGATTCCAAGTTCAAGTCATGTTTCACGTTATGTTTTGTTCAAGTTTACGTTCATGCAATCATGGTAATCCCATGAGACAAGAATATGTTCCAAGTTCATGTTACGTTATGTTCCAAGTTCACATTTATGTTATGACATGCTCAAGTTCATGTTCAAATTATGCATGTTCATGTTCATGTTATGTTTCAAGTCCATGTTATGTTTCAAGTCACGTTCATGCTAAGCTTCAGTTTCAGTTTAAGTTATGCCAGTTATGTTATGTTGTATGTCAAGTTATGTTATGATTACTTATGATTTGATTATGCATTCATGCTTTTACTACCATGCATGCATCATTAACCTGTGTGGAAGTTTCCTGTTAACTTGCTGAGATTTGTAATCAAATCTCACTGTGGTAGTCCCAACTACCATTCTCCCCGAATGGTAGATTTTGCTACAGGATCTGAAGGAGAACTGGGAATCGATCAACTGGAAACGGTCAACTAAGCGATGGTGTGACGCAGATGGTAGTACAGCAGTTACCTCAGATTACTACTTGTATTTGTGGAGTTCAATCTCCATCACTCTTTTGATCATAACCATTTTGGACTAATGTTGTGATATCAGTTTTTGAGTATGTCATTATGTATGAAGTATGTTTTAAGTATTTGGGATATTTCAGTTTGGTGCATAGTATTGCTGAAGAAAAAATTATCCGCTGCGAATATTGCATAATGCTAGATGCATGTTAGGAATATTGCATCTTATATGTCATGAACGGGGTCAGGTAACCTTGTGTTGCATGTCTCGACGCTTCAAATGTCCGTCCGATCCCAAGCGGAATTTGGGGGCGTCACAACGGGTAATAATAGTGGATACGGCCCTACCACTGATTATAGTAGTGGTCTATGTTTTGAGTGCACACCTTGGTGACAGAGTGATTTATGTTCTGCTTGGCTATCTGCAGATGCACAACCCTACCACGGGGGTATACATGGCCTTTGTTCTGATATGATGTTCTGATGATGATGATGATCATTTATGCTATGCCAAAGAATATTTTTGAATGAAATTATTTCTAAATCTTCGCTCTGATATTTTGATAACATGTTTTGCTTCCGCACTCTGAAAATGAAAATATTTTGTTTTGCATTCTGATTTCTATAAATGCTCATATTTACACACTGGTATATGTTCTCTACTTATTGAGTTGTTGATAACTCACCCCTTATCTCCATATATTTTTCAGATAATTTTGATGGTTCAGTTGGAGAACAAGAGTAGGAAGTTTTAGCAAGGTGTGATGATCGAAGTGGAATAAGTGCCTGAGGGTACAAGTGCTTATTTGAGAGTCGTAGTTAGTAAACAAATTTTATTTTTCGGGTATTTTGATTTGATCAGTGAAGGATAATTTCGAGTTTTGGAGAGTTTTTAATTTATGTTATTGAGATTTTCTTTATTGTCCCCATGGAGGAACTTAGATATTTGGATTGATTAACTGGATTAATATTTTTTGGGATTTTTTTGGATTTTATAGTTGTATTATTTAAGTTAATTTTAGGTAATAAGAGTTAACTCTCTGGACTTTTGGGATCGGGGCATTACACGCAATGCTGGTATAGGAAAGGTTCCTCCCAAAAATAATATTTCAAGTCGGAGAAAAACTTCTTCTTTTGTTTATATGTCATCTCAGTCGGTAGAATTCTGGACACCAAATAATTTACTATGTCAACATACCATCAAACGACTTGTATAACAATTAATTGCTCATCCAGGAAGGTCTCATTAATTGAGAATATCTCCTCGCCAACCGCCTTTGTAAGCTCAACACGAGATAAGTGGTCAGCCACTATATTCTCAGTACCTTTCTTATCTTTTATTTTCAAATCAAACTCGTCAGAGCAAAATCCACCTTAACAGTCTCAGTTTGGCATCCCTCTTCGACAACAAGTATTTAAGAGTGGGGTGATCGGTGTAAACGACCACCTTTAAACCTATCAAATAAGAACGAAATTTGTCAAAGGCAAACACAACCGCTAACAATTCTTTTTCAGTAGTAGCATAATTAAATTGAGCTTCTGTTAAGGTCCGACTTGCATAATAAATAACATGAAAAATTTTCTCTTTTCTCTGCCCCAAAATAGCCCCTATAGCATAATCTCTAGCATCACACATTAATTCAAAAGGTAAATTCCAATCCGGTGATACAATGATAGGTGCTGAAATTAATTTCTTTTTCAATGTTTCAAAAGCATGCAAGCATTCATCAGAAAACTCACATTGGGAAAAATTCTCAATAAACCGACGATAGAACCCGGCGTGACCCAAGAAACTTCTCATGCCCTTCACATTGGTTGGTGGTGGGAGTTTGTCAACAACTTCTATCTTTGCTCAATCGACCTCAATTCCCTTGAAGGAAATGCGGTGGCCAAGCACTATTCCCTCCTCAACCATGAAGTGGCATTTTTTCCAATTTAAAACAAGATTTGTCTCCTTGATTTTTGCAAAATCAAAGATAAATTAGATAATTATCAAAAGAGTGACCAAAAATAGAGAAGTCATCCATGAAGACTTCTAAAAATTTTTACACCAGGTCCAAGAAGATGGACATATGCATATGTGAAAAGTAGTTGGTGCATTGCAAAGACTAAAAGGCATGCGCCTATATGCAAAAGTGTCATAAGGACAGGTGAAAGTAGTCTTCTCTTGATCCTCGGGTGCAATGGCTATTTGATTGTAACCAAAATATCCATCTAGAAAATAATAGTAGGTGAGGCCGGCAAGTCTTTCTAGCATTTGATCAATAAAAGGTAAAGGAAAATGGTCTTTTCGAGTTGCATCATTAAGTCTTTGATAGTCTATGCATACTCGTCATCCTGTGACCGTCCTCATCGATATGAGTTCATTATTATCATTCTTGATCACGGTTATCCCTCCTTTCTTTGGGACGACTTGCACTAGACTTACCCATGCGCTATCTGAGATTGGATAACTGATCCTGACATCTAACAGCTTCAATACTTCTTTATGCACCACTTATTTCATGGCTTAGATGATCGACTTAAAATTAAATCTCCATTAAAATATTGTGTATGCAAATTGAAGGACTAATTCATTTGATGTCTGAGATGGTTCAACTCAAGGCCATCTTGTGTTCTCGCAAGACTCTCATCAACTTCTCCTCCTTTACATGTTAATAATAACTGAAAAAGTAGATTCTTGGTCTAAGAAAACATACCTTAAATTTGATGGAAGTGGTTTGAGTTCAAGCTTTGGTGGTTCCCTACTTGGAGATGTCGACCGAGATGAGTTTAGCTCTTCCACTTTAGGTTTTATTGAAGGAGGAAAGGATGGGTAGCTTCCAAATATCTCTCACACTCCCTAACCTCTTCATCTTTGGCTTCAATAGACGTAGAGTGAGTAAGACATACCTCAAGTGGTAGCTTTGGAAATTCAACTCTATAAGTCTCGTCGGTCATGACCATACCTCGGTCGCTTATTTGAAAACAAGAATGTACCTCGAAAGGAAATTCCATAGATTTAAATATGTCCAAAGTGACCAGCTCCTTGCCAACCCTCAAAATGAGTTATCTTTACTGGATATCAATTAAGGTTCTCCCAGTCGTAAGGAAAGGTCGGCCCAGGAAGATGAACTTATCAACTGTCACCATTATGTCCTCAATGAGTCCTCTCGAGTATTTATTAGATCTGTCCACCAACTGTAGAGAGATGGTGGTCGGCTTTGCTTCTCCAAGACCTAGTTTCCTAAAAACAGAGAGAGGCATTAGATTAATACCTGCCCCTAAGTCGCATAAAGTTTTATCAAAATAGGAATTTCCTATAGTGCAAGGGATCGTGAAACTCTCTAAATATTTCAACTTAGGTGGTGGCTTCTTTTGTAAAATTGCATTGCTCTCCTTGGTCAGCATTACAGTCTCCTGCTCCTCCAACTTCTGCTTGTTCGATAATATATCCTTAAAAAATTTTGCATATTTAGGCATTTACTCTAAAGTCTCAATGAGAGGAAAATTAATGTGCAGTAGTTGCTTAAATATAATCAAAAATTTAGAGAACTGATTATTAATCTTATTTTTTCTTAATATTTGCGGAAAAGGATTTGGTGGATCATAAATTTAAAGAGAATAAGTTTTAGATATAAACTCCCTGGATTTCTTGGGTTTTGAAACCCCTTTATTCTCCTTAATCTTCTCAACTTGCTAGTCGGCCGCATCCCGCTCTGCTTCTTTCACCTCGGACTCGACTTCCTTCATCCCAGACTCCACGTTTTCGATAGCTTCTGCATCTTTCTCGGTACTTACTGTTTGCGGCTGGTCATATATGTCTACAAAGTCCCTACTGTCCTTTGGATTGGTCATTGTGTTGCTCGGCAAAGTCCCTACTATCCTTTCGGTATGCATATTTGAGAGCTGATCAATTTGCACCTCAAGATTGCGGATTGAAGCTTATTTGTTTTGGATCACCATATCAGTCTTTTGCATATACTACATATATTCTCAAGTGTCCGTTTCTTCTCTTGCTATGGAAACTGTTGAGGTGGTCTAGCCGGCCCTTGATTATTGCTCCATGAAAAGTTGGGGTGATTTCTCCATTTGGGATTAAACATGTTTGAATAATGATTGTTTTGACTTTAGAAATTGGACATGTAATGGGCTTGTTCACAACTCGGTTGGGCAAAAGGATTCCCCACTTGGCAATCGACATTTGAATGATTTTTTGCGTAATGATCACAAACAACATTAGTTTAAATATCATTAACATTCATCTTACCTAGTTGTTTGGATAGATTTGCCAACTAGGCCGCAATTGTGGACATAGAGTCAAGCTCAACGACACCGGCCGCCTTCCTTGGCATTGCTCTCTCAATGCCCCACTAATAGTTGTTAGACGCCAACTTTTCCAGAAGTTCATATGTGGCTTCATGGGTCTTTGATGAGTGTACGAAAGTGCATTCTAAATACTCTATTATTGGACTAAAATGTTAAAATGTCAATAGAAATAATAGGAATTAACGTGTATTCTTGAATTGAGTTTCTATTTACTTTGGAATACTCCTAAGCAGATTTTTATATTTAATTTCAGAGTTTATAAAAGAGTGATGGGAACCAAGATGGACCTAGTCTTAAAGATTATTTGCAACTTCCAGATGGGCCAAGAAGATCAAGGAGACAATGCAAGGATTGATGCAATCCACTTGGGACAAGTTTAGCAAGAGCCCAACATTCAAGATGGGGCTTGAAGGATGAAGATCGAGCTCAAAGCCTTTAAGTCTTGTCGTTGCCCTCTTCCGTAGCTAATCAAATGAATTAAAACTAGATCTTCATCCTTCAAGCCCCATCTTGAATGTTGGGCTCTTGCTAAACTTGTCCCAAGTGGATTGCATCAATCCTTGGTTCTCCATCCATTGACTTGATTTTGGCTTTCTTGGGGAGTTTTCAAATTGATTGTGGGTTCAAGGGATTTCTTTCCCGCGGGTTCATATCACATTGTCTCCTTGATCTTCTTGGCCCATCTGGAAGTTGCAAATAATCTTTAAGACTAGGTCCATCTTGGTTCCCATCAAAGAGCAAGTCCAAACCCAGTCAAATTCAAAAGACTTTCAAGTGGGCAAGACGTTGGAACAACCAAAGAGCTTTCAACGAGTTTAGGACTCTTCAAATAAGGATAATGATGGGGTTTGAGAGTAATTCGGATCAAAAGAAAAAGTCAGTCCAAAACTCGATAGAAGACACAGTCTGTACATACTTTAGTATTTTGATCATAACTTTTCATTCAAATATTGGATTGATGCAATTCTGGATGCGTTGGAAAGCTATCTTAAAGAGCTACAAAGTAATATCTAATAAGGATTTCCAAATTCGAAATTCTAAAACACGTACATGGCTGCCAAGTTAAGTCCTAAAATTTAGACGATTTTGTATGCAGGAATATCAAAGACATTAGGGTTTTTTTCCTACCCTATATAAGTATTTCATTAGCACGAAATTGGGGGGGATAGAGGCAAGACAACTCAGTTTGAAGAAGAAATATCTTAAATTAATTTTCATGGCCACCGTTTGCGTTATTTTGCCCTTGAGATTTTTGTTGTCCATTATATTTATGGGTAACTAAATTCTCAAGTAGGATTAGGGATGAACTTGCACAGTAGATGGTATTTTTAATTTATGTATTTGATTTTCAATTACTAAAACTCTTTTGTTTTATCATTCTCAATTCATTATCGATATTTTTTTCTCCGAATTATCATAGAATTTATTCTGTTTATGGATTCAGTCATACTTTTTCTATTTAATGGATTGGCTCTTTAATTATGTTTGGATCAATTATTTATCTATATTGATTTAATTCTTTTATACAATATCGCTTCTAGAGTATATTGTCGTCGTTGGATTTTCTCAATAGTGGTAATAATTTACGTATTTTAAAAGTGGTGATTGATTTTTCAAAGGGTTGCATTTGGTTTAATCCTGGTTTATAAATATATACATTCCAATTGGAAATTTTGGGAATTGAGTTCCCAATTGAGTTATTCAATGAATTAAGAATAATTAAAATACCAGATTTGTGCAAGGGATTCCCAACGGTTTACTATTCATAAAATTTGAGTACTTTTTCCATTAGTCACTTTGCTTCACTTTAATTTACATTTAAAATTAATATTTGTTCTCCATTAATCATTTAACATTTTTCTTTAGTTTTTTTGTTCATTTTACTATTTTTTTAATTTGTCTCTCTGTAGAATCGACACTCCAAAACTGTGCTACAACTACCGCATTATTCTTTGGGCGTAATCAAGTTTTAGCGCTATTGCCGGGGAGACGGTAGAAGAATTGCTAGATAGTTTTTCTTTCCAGTAGTTTGTAAAGGCAATAACTTCGTTCCCTCTTTTAACTTGCTGCATTTTTATTTTTTCTTTCTTTTCATAGTATTTTTATTTTTTTAGTATTTTGTTACCTTGCATGCACAGATATAGAGACAACTTAGGTAGATTTGCTTGTAGGCTTCTGGAAGAGTCATAATCAAGTTTTTTAAATCCTTTATTTGAAATCCATCTAGTCTCGAGGAAATTAGTGAACACGAAGATCAACCCATTAGAACTCTTCATGATTACCTCCACCCAACATGCATCATGTTTCCAACTAATATTCGCCAAATGGATTTTAAAACAGAGATTATACAGTTACTCCCTACTTTTCATGGCTTGGAAAATGAAAATCCAAATGTTCATATTAGGGTATTTGAGAAAGTAGTTGCGACTTTTCATAGTCAAAATGCAACTGATGACGTTGTGAGACTTAAGTTCTTTCCTTTCTCCTTGAAAGATAGAGCTAAGAGTTGACTATACTCACTGAGATCACGATCTATTGGGTCATGAAATGAGATGACTCAAGTCTTCTTTAATAAATATTTTCCTCAACGTAAGACCAACGCTTTAAAAAGGCAAATCTCCACATTTGCACAAAAGGACATTGAGACTTTGTATCACTTGGGAGAGATTTAAGGAGTTGTTGAGTATATGTCCTCACCATGGGTATGAGAATTGGCGCTTAGTGAGCTATTTTTATGAGGGACATACACTTACAGAGCACCAATTTGTGGAGATTATGTGTAATGGTTAGTTCTTACAGAAAGATCCTGATGGGGCCATAGAATACCTCAATGAGCTTGTTGAAAAAGCTCACACTTGGACTGGACCTAGTGCTACTGAGGGCACAAATAGGTCACGATCTATAGGAAACCCAAATTGTGGTGGAATTTACCATCTCAAGGAAGAGGATAGCCTAAAGGCTAAGGTTGAGAATCAGATGCTCACTAGGGAGCTAGATGTGTTAAAGACTAAGGGTTTAAAGCTAACACACGTGACTAATCATGCAAAGTCTTTTGGACCATTGTTTGTGTGTAGCGGGGTAGATCACCTCACCCAAGAGTGTCCCACATTTTCTGAGATAAGATGGATGTATGAGGAACAATGTAATGCCTTAGGTATGTACAATAAGCCTTTTACGCCTTACTCTGATACCAATAATCCGGGGTGGCGTAATCACCACAATTTTAGCTGGAAGTTTGAAAACCAGCAGCCTGCACAACCCCCTAGATCATATCCTGCATCATATCACGCACCTTCATTTTCTAGGAGTCATTTAGAAGACACTTTGCATGCTTTTATTGAGGCACAAAGTAAAACTAATCAAAAGTTTGAATCTTTGATTATGCAGGTTATTGAAGAAAATAAGGAGATAAAAAGCCATATATCCAAGTTGATGAGCTCTTTGAGTGTGAATGAGCGTGGCAAGTTCGCTTCTCAAACTCAATCCATACCCCAAGGTCAACATATGGCTTAAGGAAATTTTAAGGAGGTCAATGTCATTGTGACACGAAGTGGTAAGTCCTTACACATCTCAACAACTAATAAGCCAGCTGATGTTGAAGAGGAACAATGCAATGATAGTGCTGAGTTGCCCAAGGAAGCTGAGGTAATCAAGAGCCCAGTTAAGGTACCATTTGCTCAAGCTTTAAAATCTAGTATGCTTGGATTCTAGCAATTAAATTTTGGAGAACCTCAGGCAGGTAAAGATCAATTTTCCTCTTTTGCATGTTATTAAACAAGTCTTACTTATGCAAAAGTTCTCAAAGATTTGTGTACAGTTAAGAGGAAGCACCATATTAAGAAGACAGCATTCCTGACAGAACAAGTTAGTGCTCTAATTGAGTAGCGAATTCCTCCTAAGTACAAGGATCTTGGTTGTCCAACCATTGCATGTAATATTGGGAATCATGAGTTTGGGCATGCTAGATTTGGGAGCTAGTGTAAATTTGATGCCTTATTCCATTTATTTGCAGTTTGGTTTGGGTGAAATTAAGCTCACTTCTGTTGTACTTCAATTGACTGACCGTTCAGTTATGAAACCGAGAGGAATAGTTGAGGATGTTTTGATCCAATTTGACAAATTTTGCTACCTTGTTGATTTCTTAATCCTTAATACTAGTTCTGTTGTTGACTCTAATTCTAAAATCCCCTTAATTTTAGATAAACATTTCCTCGCTACTGCTAACACTCTTATTAATTGCATGAATGGTCTAATGAAACTCTCTTTTGAGAATATGACTCTTGAGGTGAATATTTTCCATATTGAAAACAGTCAATAGAGGATGGCGAGTGCCACCAAACGTACATGATTGACACACTTATAGATAAGGGAGTTCGTACAACTCATGATTCTGATTCCCTTGAAT
The DNA here is from genome assembly GCF_001411555.2 of Juglans regia. Lineage (NCBI taxonomy): Eukaryota > Viridiplantae > Streptophyta > Magnoliopsida > Fagales > Juglandaceae > Juglans > Juglans regia. The sequence continues at coordinate 17,871,620 of NC_049910.1, read as the reverse complement.
ATTTTCTTGTCAATAATTCTGAGTTTGATACTATGAATGATTCATCTGATGTTGTTAATGTTTGTGCTATTTTTTATGAACCTCAGGATTATGACCCACATATTTGGCAACCGAAATTTGAGGAGCTGTCTAAGAAAAGTGAAAAGCAGAGTCCTTCAAGCATGGATATTCCCAAATTGGAGTTGAAGCCATTGCCCTCAGGTCTTAAGCATGCATTTCTCAGCCGAGGTGACACTTTTCCTGATAGTATTTCTTCGAAATTGAATGCTGATAAGCTTAGGAAATGTCAGTTGACCAAGTTGGAGGAATTGAGAAATGATACTTATGAGAACTCTAAAATCTATAAGGCTAAAATGAAAGTGTTTCATGAGAAAAATATTTTGAGAAAAATGTTTAAGCCTAATGATCGAGTGTTCTTATATTATTCTAGACTCCATAAGCACCTAGGAAAACTTCAAACTAGGTGGACCGACTGTTTTGTAGTGAAGAATATTTTTACAAATGGGACGGTAGAAATAGAGGATCCTAAGGATGGTCGGATCTTTAAAATAAATGGTCAACGCCTTAAAGTATTAATTGATAGGCAAGTTCCGGAAGTGGAAGACATTCCACCTGTGGATCCGGTCTATCAACCTTGAGCACACCATGCATGTATGTTTTTCTTTATTTGTTTTGTTTGTTTTGCTATATTTTTGTTTTTTCTTATCTTGTTTCTTTTATTTTTTGTTTGCTGTTGTTTTCTTTGTTTTTGTTTGTAGGTTAGTTTCATTTTGTCATTTCAGGATACCATCTTTGGTGCTTAGCGAGCTACCCACATCACTCATTAGGTGTATTCTACCATTTTTAATTACTCCCCATTTAAATTTGATTCTTAACCATTGAGGACAATGTTTCATTTTAGTTGGGGGGTGATCATGCAAATTCAATATTTAAAATGCTTGTTGGAATTCTGTGGCATATTTTCATGTGTCAAATTTTTTTAATTTTGCATCACACGTGAATCATTTTCACATATGTACTCATTCTCATTCATAGCCATCTTCGTGAATTCACCAAACCCACCAGAATCATTTTTTGTTGAAGCATTCACAGAACCCCTAATGCACTCATCCAAGTTTTGTGGTAAGATGGTGGTGTGACACATGTAGCTAGAGAACTCTTTTACTTAAGTATTCATGAGAGTTTTGTAAAGAATTGAGAGCCTACAAATGCAGTAAATTATGATAAGCATTCATTGATCTGTTTAATTGGACACTTCTTCTGACAATATCATTACATGGTTTGTGGTAAGATGGTGGATATACTTGGGATATGACGAAAGTCAACTTAGGATCAACGTTTGAGCCTTTCAAACTAACCCTTTCCCTCATAGACCCCTAGTAGCCAACTTGGAGCCAATAAACACATGTAACTTTTTCTTTTCATATGCCCACATTATCCATACATCTCCACATTGGAATATAACCTATACACTGATTTTTCTTACCTTTGTTACTTTCAAGTGTGTAGATGTGGAATTCTTCATTTTTTTGCACGGAATAAAAAAAGAAAAAAGAGAGAGAGAGAAAATTGAAGAACATGAGTTACAAGGTGTTCAAGTGAGTGAGCTTCAAAGGCAAAAATACCAAAGCTGGGTAGAAATAGCAAAATACCAGGGTGACATAATTGCTCAGCAAATTATTAAAACAAATGAAAAAAAGAAAAAGAAAAAGAAAAAGAGGCATTATTCGATGATTTGAAAGGTTGAAGAATGAGTACATCAAATGAGAAATGTGGTTTATTGCAAGGTTTAATAAGATTCCCTTTGTATGTACTTGGAAGTTTTTTAAACATTTTCATCCTTTCTTTTCATATAGCCCCGAACTTAAGCCACGTTACAACATTTTGTGTTGATCGTTCTGATCCTAAGTAAGATTTTGGAAAGAGTGGTGGAAGTCTCATTTGTTAGTATTCCTATTATAAGATCAATGCTTGCTTGTTACTGGTACATAATTGCCTAATTCCCCATGAGAGTGTGTGTACACCCATTGTCAATTCCATAGAGAGAATCCTCACACGAAACACTTTTATACTCGTGAGTTATGGAGTTGAACCTTTCGCTTGAGATGTTCTTGATGTTGCATATGTCAAGGCTTCTGGTTAGATGAATATAGTTTGGAACACACACACACTCAGTGGATTGCTATTGGTGGATTGCTTGTGATAGGGTTATTGAATTCCTAAGATTGTTTTGATATGTGAATCTAGAAAGTGTGACTTGGTGGCCTTTGTGTGTGATTTTCTTTGGTCTCTTTCGTTGTTTTGGCATGAAAATTGCTAGGGACTAGCAATGATTAAGTTGGAGGGTGTGATGAGTGTACGAAAGTACACTCTAAATATCCTATTATTGGACTAAAATGTTAAAATGTGAATAAAATTAATCGAAATTAATGTGTATTCTTGAATTGAGTTTCTGTTTACTTTGGAATACTCCTGAGCGGATTTTTATATTTAATTTCAAAGTCTATAAAAGAGCAAGTTCAAACCCATTTAAATTCAAAGGACTTTCAAGTGTGTAAGACGTTGGAACAACAAAAGAACATTCAACAAGTGTAGGACTCTTCAAATAAAGATAATGATGGGGTTTGAGAGTAATTCGGATCAAAAGAAAAAGTTAGTCCGAAATTCGCTAGAAGACACAACCTGTACATACTTTAGTATTTTGATCATAACTTTCCATTCAAATATTGGATTGATGCAATTATGGATGCGTTGGAAAGCTATCTTAAAGGGCTACAAATTTATTTCTAATAAGGATTTCCAAATTCGAAATCCTAAAGTGCGTACGTGGCTGCTAAGTTGAGTCCTAAAATTTAAACAATTTTGTATGCGGGAATATCAAAGACATTTGGGTTTCTTTCCTACCCTATATAAGTATTTCATTAGCACGAAATTGGGAGGGGGGGGGGGGATAGAGGAGAGATGGCTCAGTTTGAAGAAGAAAGATCTGAAAATAATTTCCATGATTGCCATTTGCTTTAGGATTAGGGATGAACTTGCACAGTAGATGGTATTTTTAATTTATGTATTTGATTTTCAATTACTAAAACTCTTTTGTTTTATCATTCTCAATTCATTATCGATATTTTTTTCTCCGAATTATCCTAGAATTTATTCTGTTTATGGATTCAGTCATACTTTTTCTATTGAATGGATTGGCTCTTTAATTATGTTTGGATCAATTATTTATCTATATTGATTTAATTCTTTTATACAATATCGCTTCTAGAGTATATTGTCGTCGTTGGATTTTCTCAATAGTGGTAATAATTTACGTATTTTAAAAGTGGTGACTGATTTTTCAAAGGGTTGCATTTGGTTTAATCCTGGTTTATAAATATATACATTCCAATTGGAAATTTTGGGAATTGAGTTCCCAATTAAGTTATTCAATGAATTAAGAATAATTAAAATACCAGATTTATGCATGGGATTCCCGACGCTTTACTATTCATCAAATTTGAGTACTTTTTTCATTAGTCACTTTGTTTCACTTTAATTTACATTTAAAATCAATCTTTGTTCTCCATTAATCATTTAACATTTTTCTTTAGCTTCTTTGTTCCTTCTATTATTCTTTTAATTTGTCTCTCTGTGGAATCAACACCCCAAAGCTATGCTACAACTACCGCATTATTCTTTGGGCGTAATCAGTCTTACTCATTAATGCTCCTCCTACGGCCGCATCAACCATAGATTGATTTGTGGGTCCCAAACTATTGTAAAATGTTTATACTTGAAGCCAGGCTAGGAGGTTGTGATGTGGACACTTGTGCCATAAGTCTCTATATCTCTCCCATGCCTCATATAATGATCCACCCACAAGTTGGGTGAAGGTAGTAATATCATTCATTAACTTCACTATCTTGGCCAGAGAGATATTTTGCTAAGAATTTTTGTGCCAACTCTTCCTAGATGGTGATGATGCCGGGCAACAAAGAGTTCAACCAAGTTTTTGCTTTTTCCCTAAGTGAGAAAGAAAAAAGTCTCAATCGAATCGCATCATCTGCTACTCCATTGTATTTAAAAGTACAACAAATTTCTAAGAAATTTACAATATGGACATTAGGATCCTCTTGTGACAGGCCCCCAAACTGGATGGTTTGTTGAATCATTTGAATGATGGCTAGCTTGATCTCTAAGTTATTGACTTGTATAGCTGGCTACCTTATACTAGATGTCACCCCATTGACAGAGGGCATGACATAGTCTCTCAAAGCTTTATTATATTGATCAGCCATGGTGAATGCAAACGCGGTAGCCTCTTGCTTCACCTTTTTATTGATTCTACATAAAGTTCTTTCAATCTCGGAATCGAAAAGTGTAGGCTCTAATGGTTTAGATCGGGACATACACTTCTAAATCCTGAAATAGAAATAGAAGAAAAGCAAAACCGAGGTCTATTTAAACAACTCTTAAAAATAAATAAAATAAAATCCAAATTAGAAACAATCTAGCTAGTAGCAATGCAAATAATTAAGCTCCGGCAACGGCACCAAAAACTTGTTATGCTGAAAATATTTGCAAGTGTACAAAATCATAACAAGTAGTAAAGTGTTTTAAAGAAAATGGATGTCGAACCCACATAGATTAATTTTGTTATTGAGTACTGAAACTTACTAAATTAATTATTATTTGGAAAACCGAAAAAATGAAAGATTCTACTATCTAAATTAAATTGAAATACTTAAAAAAAAAAATTCAGAATATAAGAGCATAAAAATCTAAGATTGTAAATATAATAAGAATATATCTAGAGCATTTGATTTCACCTAGTAAAATCCCAAACAATATATTCTTCCTTGTTATAGAATTCCAAATATCTCAAGTTAATGATAAAAATCCCTTAATTATTCAATATTGTAATACCCAAATCCTACTACGTAGGTCCTTACGTCATCTATTAATATTTTTAAGCAAAATATTTTGAGATCAAGATTTTTATTATTTTAAGATGGGTGTGCTTTTATTTTGAAGTGGGTCATCAAATAATTCAAATGTGTGATTTTTATGACCTTGCAATATTTCCTTTCAATTCCTTAAATTTTATTTACCCAAGAAATGATCCAAACTCTTTTAATCTCCATCGTCCATTCCTTAACTCATGGGGCAAGTGATTTGAATTTATTGACTTTTCCTCTCTCTAATCGAAGCTTCGTCAAGAAGCTAATTAAATCCCTTTTCTTTTCACCCATCGGCTTCTTCAACAAGTTATCTAGACTCTTCTTTCTTCTCCTACACGCTGGTTCTAAAGGACAAGAGAAACAAAATCCTCTCCTTTCTCCCTTACACCCATCGACAGCTTCCAAGGCAAGACAAGTAGACTCCTTCCTCATTCCTCTTCACCCATCGGTCCCAAGGCACACGAAGGAGAGAAAAAACTTCTCAAGTCTTCCATCGCACGGTTCTTCGGTTTCCCCAAAGCCGCGTGATCTTTCTTCTCCTCAAGCCGATTCTTCCATTTCCTAAACCTAAGATTTCCACCGAAAATCTCCAAGGAAAATCAACCTCGTAAGTGAATTCCTATGGTTTTAATTTCTGGTTTGGAATCTTGGATTATGGGTTTAACCTAGGGTTTCTTTCTTCGAAATTTTCTACTGTCTTCCAGCCCCAAATCTTTCATTTTTGCTCTTTCTCTTCTCGTTGCCATGTACTTCCGTGGCTTCTAAGGGGACCCAAACAGGTATTATACCTTCCTTGTGATTTCTTGTGATTTGGGGGTTTTTGATTTATTGTGTGAACCGATTGTTGTGTAGTAATTTCTAGGTTTAATTCTCATTTGTTTCCTCTATTGGCTGCCCTAGTGGGTGGTAACTGAAAGCCTTGTTTTCTAGGCAAACCAAGTGTCTTGAGGTGGTTTTGTCGTGTGTTTCCTATTATTGAAATGGTATATTTTCTTAGTTAACTTGGTTAGCCTCAAGTGTTGATTAATTGGTCTGTTGGTATATATATATGAAGGTGGACCAAGAAGCCGCCTGTGTTTGTTATGTTTTATGGTTCTAGTTGTGTGCGTGTGTCTTGTTTTGGTGTGTGTTCCAGCCGTGTGTTACCTTGAGTTAAGTCATGTTTTTAGTTATGCTTTTATTTGTTAAATTAATGGAGTTAAGGTTTATGATTTTTAAACATGCTTTCCTCAAGTTTATGGCCTAAGTAAGCCACGAAGAGTTTTAAACCTAAGCTAGTAAGCTTATTTAGAAATTTTAAGTTGCCAAGAGTTGTATCTTTCTATTTGTGCTATGTTTCAGAAAATATGAGGTTTTCTTAAGTTTCTACCACTCTTGTACTAGTTAATTGTATGATTGAGATTTGATCAAGTGAGGGATGTTTAAGACCATGAAAACATTGAGAATTTCTAGCTGTCCATGTATTATAGAAACTTGAAAATAGGTTCTGTTTTGGAAGCCTAAACCAGTCACTTTACCCTTGCTTAACTTCACCCTTTTGTTTAACCAAAGATCAACTTTAGTATGAAAAATCCTTGATGAGTAAGTGACAAAACCAACCCTCTTATGAGCATTACCTCTTGTTGGATTTATCTTTCACATGATGTTACAAAAACTGCCAAAATGGCTTTCTTTGATGAAAATTTCCAGATTATAGCACCTCTTTGTTCCCTACCCTTTTCTTTTATAAATCCCCACCATCCTATGCATTTTAACTTATGATTCCTATCTATTCCCAGTATAGAAAACAATAGCCTTCAAAAAGGGACAGCAAGCAAGCCTCATACTCTCATGGGTTCTTAAATATTGGAAGGAGGATACTAAGGGTTGACTTAGTGCCATGTACGTAGTTAAACGGGTAAGGAAGACGCCTTAATTCCATTTTGGAATTTAAGGGTGCGCGTATGAGTATTGGATAGTAAAGTCTTAAGTGAAATGAATTTTAATATGTTATTTCCTTTCATTGAATAGGAGTTTAATTTCAAGATTCAATGAATCTACACTTGTAAAGCCACGAGGTAAGTAGCTATGACCATGCTCCTTACACACAAAACTCTCTTATGAAAGAATCTCTCTCTCTTTATACATGTTCTCTTATAAAAGAATAAATGTATATATATTATGTACAAGCCTTTCTTGGTAGCTCCTGTTAAGCACCCGATTGATTATAATTGTGTGTATGTAAGGTAATGCAACATGAAATTTTTATGCATGCTCTCTCTTAAATAGCTATGCCTTATCTATATGTAACATGACATGAAACACTCTTTTTAAAGAAACGCATATGCATTTGGACTAAGGAAAGCTAGTGAAAATGTTTGACTGAAAAGAAGGCAAAGAAAAGAAGTGAAAGCATGAACGTACGTAATGGCCATATGAATGAAAGGGTACCAAAGAATGGGCAGATTGCAATGCCAGGTAAGTAGTACTGGTAGTGCACCCAGTGCTACCTCCCATGAAAGGGATTCCCAACATGTGGCCGCAGGCGGAATCCGGGTCAAAAAGACCGCTAACCCCAACACACGGGGCATAATAGTGTGTACTGGCCCAAGAAATTGAAACAATAAGTAAAGTTATTTCTTATGAATGTTTATGCATGAAAAGTACAATTATGCATGAAAGTATAGTTTTGCGTAAATTGTTACGCATGAAAGTATTGTCAAGAATTAGCAAATGTTTATGTATGCATGTTTTCATAACAAAAGATTATGTGATTAATAAGTTAACGGCATGGTGTACTGCTTACTGAGTATTAGACTCACTTTGTGTTTATGTTTTAAACGTCCAGGTATGAATGATGAGGCTGTGGAGCTGGGTACTGCTGAGGAGGGAAGGGTCGATGCTTAGAGTTCCCTGTCGGTTCAGTTTTGAGGATAATGGTTATATTTTTATGTTTTTATGATGGGTCCTATGATGCCCCCAAATTTCGCTTGGGATCGGATGGACATCCGAAGCATCGAGACATGCAACACAAGGTTACCTGCCCCCGTTCATGACATATAAGATGCAATGTTCCTAACATGCATCTAGCATTATGCAATATTCGCAGCGGATAATCTTTTTTTTGAACAATACTATGCACTAAACTTATAATATCCCAAATAGTTAAAACATAAACCATGCATACTTAAAACATCCATGATTACAGCACGAGTCTCAAAAGACTGTAATCACAAAACAACGAAGACCTGGCTCTATAATTACATTGCCAAAATATACTATTGGGCTAGTTCGTTGAGTAGCTCGCATAACTTGACTAACGATACCAGAATACTATCCAAAGACCTAACTATGGAGACTGCAAGCTCCGTGTTGCGTCTACGGCGTCTAGTTAACCTCCTACAGTCTACTAGTGTCTGTTCCCTGCTCTGATCCTGACACATCGCCTACCATTCGAGAGGAATGGTAGTTGGAAGTACCACAGTGAGATTTGATTACAAATCTCAGCAAGTTAACAGGAAACTTCCACACAGGTTAATAATGCATGCATGGCAGTAAAAGCATGAATGCATAATCAAAGTCATAAGTAAACATAGCATAACTTGACATATAGCATGGCATAAATGACATAATTTGAACTGAAACTGAAACTTAGCTTGACGTGACATGGCATGTACGTGAACTTAAAACATAACATGGACTAGCAACATAGCATGAACGTGAACTTGAAACATAGCATAAATGTGAACATACATAATTTGAACACGAACTTGAACATAACATGAACCTGAGCATGACATAACATAAATGTGAACTTGAAACATAACGTGAACGTGAACATGACATAACATGAACTTGAACATAACATGATATAACATGAACTTGAAACATATTCTTGTCTCATGGGGTCACCATGATTGAGTAATCTTATCTCATGGGGTTACCATGATTGACATGAAATTGAAACTTTACATGAACGTAAACTTGAACATAATATAACGTGAAACATGACTTGAACGTGAAATACATGAACTTGAAATCTTATTCAATGAACTTAATTAATAAAGTGACCATATGGGTACTACACGGGTCCCCTTGAGCTGTGTGTCCCTGCCGATTACAGCATCACAACACAGGTATCTGTACCAGTTTTGAGTGCGTTAATACGTACTCCACAGCTGTTGTGGCCCCACGTATTCTACGTGTTACAATTGTTGTGTCTCACGTAGTGTATGCTCCACAGTTGTTGTGGCCCCATGACTTATTTGTTTGTTTGTGCCACACTTGCTGTGGACACATGTAACATAATGTGTGACTCTATCGGCATTAGTGCCTGGCGCGCTCCGGTAACCAGCTAGTTAGGCCCAATTCGCAACCTGTTGACTGTACTTCGTCAACCCAGGGAATTTCACACCTATTTAAACACTCCAGCGTGAACAAAGGAGTTCCACTAGGATATTACCTTTTATCTTAGCACTTAAGGTCGTGATTGACATAAATAACTTAACTGGCATACATGACATTTCGTAATGTAACGTGACATGAACGTGACATGAACGTGACAATATTTCATGACATGGCATAACATGTAACAGACAATATTTCTTAACATGGTATAACTTGTGACAGTGAATATTATGTGACATGATATACATGTAACAGATCACATACGTAATGTGACATACTTGCAACAGATACTAACATGTGATAGAATATATTATGTAACAGATAAGATTTTCGTGACAGAATAATTCATGTAATAGATAAACATGTGATGACATGGCATATATAACAACATACAAACATAAACTCTAGTTCCCTTACCCATCACACATACACAGTAACTGATAGTAAGTTAAGAGCTAACTTACCTCGATCGTCGCGTTCTACAAGATTAAAGCTTTAAACACGAGGAACTGTAAGAGGGTATTCTAAAAGTTAGAACTTTAATTACTAACAATTAAAAAAGTGAAAAGGGACAACTTGGAGTAAAATTACCATTTTACCCTCTACACGTGGAAAAATGATTATTTTATCCCTAACTTAAGGATTTCACATCTTAACTCCAAAATTTACATTCATCATGTAAATTTTGTCCAAGACTCAAATAACAACTCATAAAAATTTAAAACTAATCACAACTATGGAAAACTCACAATGGCCAAAATATTCATAGGTCATTTCTCTTGATTTTGGTTGCAATTTAGTCCATCTTCAAAACCCATGACTAAACCAAAATTTTGCAACAAAGATCTTCCTATCTTAAGTTTAAAAAATACACTTAAAATATCCATTAAGAAAAGCTAATCATCAACACCAAACTTTTTGTAAAAAGACCCAAAATGTTTTAAATAAAAGTAAACCCTTAAATCACAAGTTTTGGCCTTAATAAAAAACATCTCCAAGAATTTCAAAAAAATCAAATCTTACTTCTAACATATTCATAACATCATCCTAAGCTCAACCATGATTTAAATCATAAAAAAAAAGTCACCAAAATCGCAAAAAAAACACTTGGAGTTTTTTTGGTTTTAAACTTAGCCTATGTTTGGGTACTAAACATTCCTCAACACTTTTCAAGTATTTTCGTACTTTTGAAAATACTTCACATGCCAAACAACTTAAAATACTTTCAATGGGACCCACAAACCCACTTCAATCTCTACTCATAACTATTCACAAACATTCTATAACGCTTATCACTATTATATATAAATAAAAAATAAAATCACTATAATATTTATCACTATCAAATATAAAAAAAATACTATAATATATAAATAAAAAATAAAATCACTATAATATATAAATAAAAAATATTTATCACTATTATATATAAATAAAAAATAAAATCGCTATAATATATAAATAAAAAATAAAATCACTATAATATATAAATAAAAAATAAAATCATTATAATATTTATCACTATAATATATAAATAAAAAATAAAATCATTATAATATATAAATAAAAAATAAAATCACTAAAATATATAAATAAAAAATAAAATCACTATTATATATAAATAAAAAATAAAATACTATAATATTTATCACTATTATATATAAATTAAAAATAAAATCACTATAATATATAAATAAAAAATAACATTACTATAATATTTATAACTATTATATATATATAAATAAAATCATTATAATATTTATCACTATTATATATAAATTAAAAATAAAATCATTATAATATTTATCATTATTATATATAAAAGTAAAATAAAATCACTACAATATTTATTAATATTAAAAAATCACTATAATAAAATCATTATAATATCTATTACTAAAAATAAAATCATTATAATATTTATGGGACCCACACATTTTTCAACTACCTACTCAAAAGTCAACAACTCAACATACTTCACACATCCAAACAACTCAAAATATTCTCAATGGGACCCACAAACTCACTCCAATCTCTACTCATAACTATTCACAAACATTCTCAACACTTTTCACTACCCAAATGTACCCTTAGTCTAAAATCAGAAACTTTTCTCTCAACTAACTTTGATCAATCTCTTGATCCATGGCTTAAAGACATGTGATCTTCAAACTAAAATGTCTTATAGTTTAAAAAATGTGTCCTAAAGAATATCCAACCATCAAACTTAAAATCACATGGCTAAAACTCAATAAAACATGGATCTAACCCAAAAACATCAAATCTTAGGCCTAACTGAAATCCTCTTGCATAGAAAAATCATACCTTTAAAAATAACACTAAATATTTTCAAAATAATATCCTAACATGTATATAAGAGGCTTAGGATCATCATATAAAAATATCAAAGCCTTTGGAATAAGATCAAACCACGAAATATTCCAACTTTCACAAAACAAAAACTGTTTTTCCACTTCCAGTTTTCAAGTTTCTAAATATAAGGAAATCTATCATCAAAAGCTTTATCCATGCAACAAAACCTTAATGAAAATTCATAAAGGCATGATAACAACACTCCATAAAATTTTTGGACCAAGATAAGTCCATTAGCTTGGTCAAAAATTCCAAAACATATTATACTATCTAGTTTCACGCCCAAAATGACCTTTCCATGGTTAAAAATACTTTTTACCAACCAAATGAGCATAGAATGAGACTAATGAGATATCTAAGGAAACTAGACTCAAATACTAACAACTTTTATGAAGGAGTCATCGTGAGATAATACTTATAAAGGGTCAAAAATGGCCACGCAAAAAGATTCAGAAATCTGCTCAAGAGAGCTCTTTTGGGTTTCTCTCTAAGAATGGGGTAAAGAAGTGATAAAATGGAGAGAAGTGTGTCTTGCATGACTTTAGACTTCTGGAGGGGCAAGTTATAGGCTTGAATGACCCTTGATTGGAGGTGGCTTTGTGACATAAAGTGGATAATAGAGTGGAGCAAGGACTGCCTACAGCAACTGTGAGAGATGGAGGTTGATGGAGTGGATTTCTTCTTCACATCAAGGCACTATTGGGTGCAGCCAATGGCTGTGGATGGTCTGCCATGTGGGGGAGGAAACTGCTTCAAGAAGCTTTGCAAATGTAGCCAATTTCGTGGGCCTTGGTGGGCCCCAACCAAGTAGGCTTCAATTTGGGGTTTAAAGGGGGTTTGGTTAGGATTTGGGATGCTCTCAAGCTAAAACTCAATTTTTCTTGGCCCAATCAAATTTTCAAGGTTTAAAAGGTTGGATAATGATGTCATAAAAAGGATTTGATTAATTAATAGCATGTGGAAGTGATTTAATCAAGTGATTAAACACAATGCTAGAAATCGGATTAAAAAGGGTTTGGAGGCCAACTTTAGGGTTTGGGGAAACCGTTTAGGATTTCGGTTTCAACCAAGCTTTTGGAGTTTCAATTGGATTCCAACCATTTAGGGTTTCGCTAGGATTGAAACCTTCTTTGGTTTGGCACAATTTGGTTGATCAGATGAAACAAAGCTTTGCTTAGGTGGCATGATCTCACACCTTGACTTCCTTCACAAATCCATCTAATGGTTCCTCTTGTGCCAAGTCTCTAATATTATTTACTATGTGTGGCTAAGATCTTGCCAAGTATCCAAATAAAACTTCTTTAACCTAATTTGGACATTTCACACTATGATTTTGAAAACACTGTGCTGGGTGTACATATCGCGATTACTATTCACTCCAAAAAAAGCATAATAAACTTAGTACAGAAAAATTCTAAATATTCATATTAACCTATAGTGAAAATCATTTACCGAAATTCAACCCCGAAGTGCCCCTAAAAAATAATTTCACAATTTTGAACAAGCGTTTCGTCCAAAATTATGAAAATGGGCTATTGCGCCAAAAAATCCTAAATAATCAATTGAGTCAAAAGGCGTAGACCATAACGTGACACTTCTAACTAATAATTAAACTCATATTTCTAGCATCATAGTGAGTGATAACACTGACTATGTTAACAAACTAAAACCTGCGCGATTGGTCGATTCGTAAAAACTTAAGGAGTTTTTACGAGGTTCCTAAAGTCAATAGAAATTCTACCAGTGAATTTCTAGCGGGCTGTTATAGGTCCTATGTTGGGACAATTTGTTGGCTTGACGTAAAAACTTTGGGCATGATGTAAATACTATGGTGGGGTGATGGTAATGGTATAACTTCTATGGTGGGGTGACGGTAACCCCACATAAGAAGGATAAATGCCTGTTTGTATGTGTTGTGGGGACTGAGTTCCCGATGGACTCTAAGAGTCTTTTAATTAGAATCTTGAACAAATCGTTTATCAGGTGTTCTTTTAAACTAGAAGTGTAGGGTACATGCATGACACGTTCACGCATATCCCTTATTACTCTCGTAGAAAAAAAAATGCATAATAATATGGTACTAATAATGATAAGGAAAGAACAGGTCTAACTGTCGCGACCCTGACCCAGTCTTAGGATTTGGGGCGGGGTTGTGACAAATATATTCCCCCGAATAATATTAAAAATATCTTTGACTAATAACCCATTATATCTCTATGTGAATTTAACCAATTGGAGACCCATTAAGTTCTTTGAATTTTTCTTGAAAATCACATTAATCACGATAAAGTTCCTCTACTTTCACTCAACTAATGGTGTTTAATCCTATAGCTCTTAATCAGAAATTACCTCTCGGTCTCATTGGGATTCAATAGATTGAACAATAATTAGCTACAAAATTGCAAGCATTACGAACAAGGAATAAACATTCAATCATGGAAATATTGAAAATAAAACAACTTAGAATATAAATTGTGTATTCAAGGCTAGACTACATAAGAGCTCTAGAAAATAAAATTAGTTCACAATGAAACTGAAAAAGAAAAAAAGAACTAATGTTCTTCGTTGGAGTCGGTTGATGAAGCATGCGGCTCTTGCCTCCCTCTCCATATCCGTCTCCTTGAAAGAAACTTAAAGAATAATCTCTAGACTATTGGAATTTGAAACTCCGACTCTCACCTTCAATTTCGTGCTAATGATATGCTTATAGAGGATAGAAAAGAAACCCTAACATTTTCATGATTCCCGCCTAAAAAATGGCCTAACTTTTAGGACTTATATTGGCTGCCTCGTACGCACTTCAAGATTCAGAACTTGGAAATCTGTACTAGAGACAAAGTTGTATCCTTTTACGATAGCTTTCCAACCCATCAAGAATCGCATCAATTGGATATGTGAGTAGAAAGTTATGATTGAAATACTAAAGTATATCCAAGCTGTCTCCTAGTGCATTTCAAACTTGGACTTCTTGTGGATTCCTTTTGTGATTTCTTTCTCTTTTTCTTGATCCAAATTACTCTCAAACCATTGGTTAGTTGTTGCCCACGATTTCGTTTAGGTTGGTCTTTTAAGTTAGTCGTTTAGACTGGTCACCCAATCTATCTGCCCGGAGCCTTGTCACCAAGTCTGGTCGCCATTGGGTCTCCTCGGCTCTCTTCACATCTCATCGCCTCTCGTCAGTCTGGATTCGTAGTCTCTTCTTTTGTACCAAAATGCTCTCATTTCGCACTAAATCTTCTCATTCCTTCAAATCCAAGAAAATAAAGAATTAAAATAAAATCAATAGAATTGAAGAAAAACTAAAACTTTTCATAAATATAAGAGTAATAAAAATCACATAAAAATCACACGACTTAGAACTAGCCGCTATAGTTTTAGCCTTAAAGATTTGGAGTATGCAAGATCTTTTCCTCTCCCTTTTTGTGTGTTCCCTAGGTGTCTCATCCTTTTCCCAAGCCTTCTAGAATGTCCAAAGGATGACATGTGGCAAGCGAGGGTGGTGGTTAGGTGAGGGTAGCCAAAAATCTAGGGTTAGAAGTGTAATTTCATGTGATGCCTTTTCCATTTCCCTAAGGCAAATCTTCTAAAACCTTTCTTCCCCAACAAGTGAGTGACAAATGGCATAGTGGGCTAAAAATTCCCTTGGGTGGGCATGTGGCTTAGAAATCCGAATGCCTCTTAGTGTTCCCCATGTAATCCTTGGGAAAAATCAGCCCTTTAGTCTTCCCATGCACCCCATCCCTATGTAGATCTCTTGGGATTCTTCAAAATGACAAGTGGCTTGAGGTGGGTTCCTTGGTGAGTGTGGAGCATGTTGGCCGAGTGGCCATTGGCCTCCCCTAGGTGAATCTCATGATTAACTTCTAGAATCCTTCATGCATGGATGACATGTGGCAAGTCATTCAATGGCTTGTCACTAGGGTAGACATGCAAGCCTCCATTGGCCTTCCTAAACCCTACTCTCTCTCTCTCTCTCTCTCTCTCTCTCTCACACACACACACACACACACACATCCTGATTCATGGCATATGCATACGCAATAAGTGGCACCAGCCACATGGTGTTGGGTGTGACCTATGGTCTTTTGGGGCTTTTGGGCTTAAGCCCACCTAGTTGGCCGAAAATGCAAGGGTTTAAGTGGCCCTTCTCTTTGCCTTGGATGCCTAATCCTGAGGCCCAAGGTCTTAATCACTCTATGCCTAAGTCATGACCCTTAATAAAATAAAAACTTAGCCAATGAAAATACAGATAAAAGTCTAGCTAAGTCCGGGTTATCACACACATGTTGGACTGAAATATTGTTGCTACATATGGTGATCCAACCAAGGTGCCCTTTTTTTCTTGATAGGAAAGATATAACTTCATTCAATCATAAACTGACACTTACAAAAACTTCTTAGTCCAAATGACTTGCTGAATACAAGGGCGAACATGCTCCCACCAAACAAGTAAGTATCTACATGTCTTGCATATCTAGCAAGTGTATGAACTGCTCCATTCAAAAATCTGTAAGCATGCTCTATTGTGCAATTCTAAAATCTTTTCATCATTTGCCTTACATCTATAACAAGGTTTCCCATCAACGAATTTGATTGATCTGAAGCTTGAACCTCTTTCACCATTAGTAGGGAATCACTCTCAATGTACAAGTATTGTAATCCAAGTGGGGTGCATAGTTGTAAGCCCCTAAAGATCACCAGCAACTCAATTTCAGAAGAGTCTTAGATTGCTGCCTCCTTTTTTTGCTACCATAATGACCTCTCCTGAACAGTCCCTGAGTACTACACCAATCCTAGCACATCCTTGTTCATGAAAATATAGCACCAGCTACGTTGAGTTTGCAAGCACCCTAAGGAGGGAGTTGCCATTTGAAACAATTGCTTGTGCTGCCACAAGGAAGAGCCTTGGTTGTTCTAAAACTTTTATGCATACTCAAAGCTTGATTGGAAACTTCCTCTGTTAGTAGCTTTTTGTTTTCAAATAACCACTTATTTCTTCTGTACTAGTTGCCCCATGCTAATAGGAAAAAAATTTCCAAAGCTCCTGCTTTTTTGCTCTCTTGCACATGCATAGCTACCTCCTCAGAAGCTGTATTTGTGGCATTCAAGTGTAACTCGGGGAAGAACTTTTTCCAACCTGCTGACAGATGGGGACACTAATGTTGAGCATAAGCATGAGTAGTGTCTTCAACAGATTTAGAACATAGTTGACAGATGTCATCCACCACCACCTGTTTCTTTCTTAGATTTAATCTTGTTGGAAGACCATCCTTGAATGCCCTCCGAGCAAAGATTTTAACTTTGTTAGGTACTTTTAATTTCCATAAGCTCTTCCAAAGTATTTGTTTTCTGTTAGCATGTTATGTCTCTTCATGTGAGTCATTGTTTTCCATGCTCTTAAACATCTTGTAAGCACTTCTAACAGTGAAGCAACCATTCTTCTCCCTTTCCCATATCATCTTGTCTTGATGGCTTGAGGAGGTTATAACCAGCTTTAGGACTTCATCTACTACTACAGGATGTAACATTCTTTTGACTTTCTGGACATCCCACCATCTGCTGTGAATGTCAATCAAATCTTCAACTTTCTCACATCTTTCCCTCTTGTGTAACTTTAAATCTCGAAAACCTGGAATGCAATAATCATTCCAGACATCTACTTCTTCCCCATTGCCCACTCTCCATTCGCACCCTTGAGCCAGTTTTGTCTTGACTGATCATATATCCCTTTCCATGCATAAGAGCTATTATGTCCCAACTTGGATTTAAGGAAGCTGTTGTGAGGAAAATATTTAGCTTTGAAAACCTTGTGCAATAAGCTATCCACCATATGCAAAAGTCTCCAGCTTTGTTTAGCAAGAAGTGCATCATTAAAACAACTTAGTTTTTTGAAACCCATTCCCCCTGCACCTTTCGGCTCACACATGTTTTTCCAGCTCATTCGGTAGATTTTCCTCTCATCACTTTTCTGACCCCACCAAACTTTGCCATCATTTGTTCTAACTCATTGCATAAAGAGATAGGGAGCTTGAAGCAGCACATGGAGTAAGTAGGGATGGAAAGGGCCACAACTTTGATAAGCACTTCCTTCCCACCTTGTGACAAGAGTTTCTCCTTCCAGCTTTGCAATTTCTACCAAACTCTATGCTTTATGTATGAGAATGCTTTATATTTAGATCTACCAATCATTGGGGGGAGGCCCAAATACTTATCATATTGCTGGAACTCTTGAATACTCCAAAAGGACATGATTTCTTTTTGAGTAGCTGGGTTGACATTCTTGCTGAACATCATCGAGGTTAAGTCTCTATTAATTCTCTAGCCTGAGGCCTTCTCATATGTCTCTAGGATTCTTTGCACTGCTTCATTGATGGGAACCAAGGTTGGCCTAGTCTTAATGATATGAACCCGTGGGAATGAATTCTCTTGAACCCACAATCAATTTGAAAACCCCCCAAGAAAGCCAAAAATCAAGTCAAGGATGGAGAATCTAGACCCGATGAGAACCCGTTTCAAGAACCTAGATTATATTAAAATCTAGACCTGTTGAAGAACCCGTCTCAAAAACCCGGATTACAAAGGAGGAACGCCACAAAGGTTATGATTTACCTTTGATAAGTTCAAGAGTTCAATCAAGAACAAGAGGAGAAAACTCAACTCACAAATAAAATTCAATATTGTCTAATCTCTCAAATGAGGCTACAAAGAGTTTTTAAACCCAAACCTAATCAAAACCCTAGCCAAAATAAAGCCCCTTTTACCCAAAATTACCCTTGATGAACAGTACCAGCTACAGTACGCGCGGCTACAGTAACCCCTACAATAAATTGATGAAACCCTAGTTCCTAAAATGTAACTTTCCAAATAAGCCCTTGGCCAAAATACAAGGCCTTCCCAAAAACATAGTTCAAAAGAAATAAGACATGTGAGCCAAGCATCTTCAAGCCCACTTATTCTAAACTAATAAAATAAATCATTTAACCAAATTAGAAGCCTCCAATAACAATAGGCCGTATTTCTAAGTCATGTTTTCCACAGCTTGAATAAGGTGGATCAAATCTGGTTCTTCTTCTTTCAGACCCATCTTCAGTGTTGGGCTCTTGCTGGCTTCATCCCAAGTGGATTGCACCAATTCTTGCATTGCTTCCTTGATCTTCTTGACCCTTGATCTTGTAATTGACCCATCTGGAACTTGCAAAGGATCTTTAAGAGTAGGCCCACCTTGGTTCCTATCACTTAAAGATATGTTGCAAGTTTCAGATGGGCCAAATACAAGTTCGCAGGCATGAAGGATGAAGATCAATATTTGATTCATTTGATTAGTTATGGAGGAGGGCAACAACTTGAAGGCTTTCATCTTATTTTATTCATTTAAATGACCTATTTTATTAGTTTAGAATAATTGAGTTTATTATGGGAAGCACTTAAGGGGGCCTATGCAAGGGCATGTTGGGAAATTTATTATTTTATTGAACTAAGGTCTAAGGTTACTGTAGCCGAGTTACTGTAGTACCGTACCGTAGCCGCGGCACTATTCACTCAGGGGTACTTTTGGAAGATGGGGCATTATTTTGGCTAGGGTTTTAATTAGGTTTTGGTTTAAATACTATTTGTAAGCTCATTTTAATCAATTTATGAAATTTGATGAATTTGTTCATTGTGAGTTGAGTTTATCTCCTCTTGTTCTTAATTGAACTTTTGAACTTATCAAAGGTAAATCACAACCATTGTGGTGTTCCTCCTTTGTAATCTGGGTTCTTGAGACGGGTTCTTCAACGGGTCTAGATTTTAATATAATCTAGGTTCTTGAAATGAGTTCTCATCGGGTCTAGATTCTCCATCATTTGACTTGATTTTGGCTTTCTTGGGGAGTCTTCAAATTGATTGTCGTTTCAAGGGATTTCATTCTCGCGGGTTCATATCATTTGGTATTCAGAGCAAGGTTTCCAATCAGGTCTGATTCTATCTTTTAATTATTGTATCTTTAATTTTGATTCTAGGACTTCATTGTTCTAGGGTTGCAAAAAAAAAATTGAAACAAAAAGTAGGCTACCGAAATTCTTAGAGTTTTTTGGTTTGGCTGAAATTTGCATCTCCTAGGGTTTCAAAATTCTAGGGCTTCTTGCATCTCTAAGTTTGTCAATTGCTTGGAGTTCCGTTCCATTGATTCTCTTCTATTTTATTGTCAATTCTAGTGTGCTTGAATTCAATTACTTAATTTTCACAATTGAGTATTGGTGTTTATGATTTAATTAGAGAAAAGAAAAGAAAAGAAATGAAAGGAAAAGAAAAGAAAAAAAAAGGAAAAGAAAAAAAAATCGAGAAAAAAAAATAAAAAATAAGAAGAAGAAGAAGAAGAAGAAAAGAAAATGTAGCATAGTCAAAGGTTGCTACATGGTTACAACAAAGAGAAAGAAAACACTTGTTGATTGAGCTTTATCATCAAAGGGGCTGAATGCATATTTCTAGGTGGTATCATGTTTTATAATTACTCTTTCCCTCGTATAAATTCCTTGAGTCTCGTGTCATTTTTCTTTCATGTTTCGCTTGTACCTTTTTTCTTGCACCTAATTATTAGTTGGGATAAAACAAGATTACTTTCTCTTTATTGAGTTCAATTAGTTCTTAAAGAACTTGAGTGGGAAAACTATTGAGGTAAAAGGCAAGAGTGTGCGAGACTATTATCGGGAAAAAGCCATTAAGAGTGACACACGAGTGGAGTGCCATTATTCGAGTGTTAACACGTAAGGGAGTGTGTGAGGTTTTCCACTAACATTGTTTTTGTCCAGCATATTATGATGTCTCATAGAAGTGACTCATCACCAAAGGGTGTGGCAGATAACTCATCCTTTGTGTTGCAACCCATGCAACAACAGTTTGAGAGGTTGAACTTGGTGTTGGGTGAAGTGAGGGATAGTATGGATAATCAAGAAGCAGTGATTAGAAATCTGCAAGGTGGGAGAGATAGGAGGCAACATGAGTCTAGTGTTAAAAATGGGTATGAGAAAGAAGTGTATGGTGAAGCTCTTGTTACTAGGCGTGGGCTCAATACACAAATTAAGATGGATGATACAGAGCAGCAGATTGAGAAAATTTTTCATACTAGATGCCACATCAACAACAAGGTATGTAGTATGATCATTGATTTGAGGAGTTGTATTAATTTGGCTAGCACTACTTTAGTTGAGAAATTGAAATTACGTACCTTGAAACACCCTAGACCATACATGTTGCAGTGGTTGAGTGATTGTGGGGAGGTTAGGGTAAATAAGCAAGTGCTAGTTTCTTTTTCAATTGGGAAATATCAGGATATAGTCCTTTGTGATGTAGTGCCTATGTATGATAGAAAGGTGATCCATGATGAGTTAAGGAACATGTATAGTTTTGAAAATGATGGAAAAAAAAAATCAAACTTGCTCCTTTAACTCCAACACAAGTTCATGGGGACCAACTGAAACTGAAAAGTGAGGATGAGAATGAGAAAGAAAGAAATATTGAGGCCGAAATGGAGAAAGAGAGAAAAATGAGATAGACAAAAAAGAGGGTGAGACTAAGACCACAAGAAAAAGAGAGTATGAGTTGAAAAATAATTGTGAGGTCAAAAGTACAAAAAAAGATGAAGAAAAAGAGAGTGAAAAGGAAAAAGAGTGTGAAAGGTAAAAAGAGAGTGAAAATGAAAAAGAGAGTGGAAAGAAAAGAGAGAGTAAAGAAAGTGAGATAAAAACAAAGAGAAAAGTGAGTTTTTATGCTAAGGTGATAGTTAATACTAACGAACTTGACGTATGTTTGCCTAGTATTGTTGTCTCTTTGTTGCAGGGATATAAGGTCAAGATTCCTAGCAGTGTATTTAGTGGATTGCCGCCTATTAGAGAGATAGAGCACTACATTAATTTTGTGCCAGGTGCGACAATTTCTACCCGACCTTTCTTTGAAGAACATGTGTCATTGACACACTTAAAGGGACAAGGTAAGTTGTTGAGTAGAATGCAAGCTAAGTGGGAGGACTGTATTGAGACTTTTCCTCATGTATTCAAATACACACAAGGTATGGAAAATTTTGTGATTGATGCTTTAGCAGGAAGGTATGTCCTTGTTTTCATTTTAGATGCAAGATTGTTGAGACTTGAATATAATAAGGAATTGCATGCTAATAATGATAACTTTGCTAGTGTGTATGGAACAAGTGAGAAAGCATCGTTCGGTAAGTTCTATAAACTAGATTGGTACTTGTTTAGAGGGAATAGATTTTGTGTGCCTACTAGTTTTATGCATAAGTTGCTTGTGTGTGATAGACATGGTGGTTCGTTGGGTAACTTTGTTGTTAGGAAGACTTTCAATGTGTTGCATGAACATTTGTGGGACAATCATTTGCCTTTCATTGAGTTTGCATATAATTGGAGTTGTTATTTTGGTATAAAGAAGATTTAAAACTTGTTGCATGAACGTTTGTAGGAGTATCATTTGCCATACATTGACTTGTTGCATGAACGCTTGTGGGACTATCATTTGCCCTTCATTGAGTTTGCATATATTTGGAGTAGTCATTCTGGTGTCAAGAAAACATTAGACATTTTACATGAACATTTATGTTGGTCTAAGATGAAGAGAGATGTCAATTGTATTTGTGGCAGGTGCATTACATGCAGAAAGGCCAAATTTATACTTTTGCCACATGGGTTGTATACACCCTTACCTATTCCTAGTGAGTCATGTGTAGACATATCTATGGACTTTGTTTTGGGTTGCCTAGGAAACACAGGAGTAGAGATTCTATTTTTGTGGTTATGGATGGATTTATAGAGTTTGCATATAACAGAACCATGCATACTACCACTTTATATTCTCCTTTTGAAATTGTTTATAGATTTAATCCATTTACTCTTTTAGATTTAATGTCTTTATCTGTTGACAACAAGAGTAGCTTGGATGGATTTTTTCAAATTCTTAAACAAATTAATGATAATGCATATGAAATTAAGGATAATGTTACTAACATTTTTCCTTTTAATTCAGGTGGAGATTCGAGGTCGAATCCTTTTGAGGAGATGGGGAATGATGGGAACCAAGGTTGGCCTAGTCTTAAAGATATGTTGCAAGCTCCAGATAGGCCAAATACAAGTTCGCAGGCATGAAGGATGAAGATCAATATTTGATTCATTTGATTAGTTATGGAGGAGAGCAACGACATGACTTAAAGGTTTTGGGCATTTGAAGGCTTTCATCTTATTTTATTCATTTAAAGGACCTATTTTATTAGTTTAGAATAATTGAGTTTATTATGGGAAGCACTTAAGGGGGCCTATGCAAGGGCATATTGGGAAAGTTATTATTTTATTGAACTAGGGTTAGGGGTTACTGTCGAGTTACTGTAGCGACATACTGTAGCTGCGGCACTGTTCACTCAGGGGTACTTTTGGAAGATGGAGCATTATTTTGGCTAGGGTTTTAATTAGGTTTTGGTTTAAATACTCTATGTAGCCTGATTCTAATCAGTTTATGAAATTTGATGAATTTGTTCATTGTGAGTTGAGTTTATCTCCTCTTGTTCTTAATTGAACTTTTGAACTTATCAAAGGTAAATCACAACCTTTGTGGCGTTCCTCCTTTGTAATCTGGGTTATTGAGACGGGTTCTTCAACGGGTCTAGATTTGAATATAATCTAGGTTCTTGAAATGAGTTCTCATCGGGTCTAGATTCTCCATCATTTGACTTGATTTTGGCTTTCTTGGAGAGTCTTCAAATTGATTGTCGGTTCAAGGGATTTCATTCCCGCGGGTTCATATCATTCATTATCCCTAAGAGTTGCCTTGCAGAAGACAAGACTGTCATCCGCAGACAGAAGATGGCTCACTAGAGGAGCCCTACGACAGATTCTGATCCTTCTCATCAGCCTAGACTACTCAACTTTATGTAACAAGGAAACCAAACCTTCAATGCAGAGTAAAAAAAGGTATGGAGATAAGGGATCTCCCTGCCTGACCCCTCTAGTAGGAATAATAGGTCCCAATGGTTCACCACTAACCAGAATATTGAATGAAGTTGTCTTCACACAAATCATAATCAACTTGATCCACTTTCTATCAAGCCCCATCTGCATCATAATTGTTTCTAGATAGCTCCACTCAAGCCTATCATAGGTTTTGCTCATATCCAGCTTTAAGGACATAAATCCTTCTTTACCTGTTCCCTTTTTCCTCAGGAAATGTATTATTTCATAAGCAACAAGAATGTTATCTAAAATAATCCTACTAGGAAAATAGCACTTTTGGTGCTAGAAATAATAGCAGGTAGAGTAAATTTCAACATATTTGCTAATACTTTTGAAAGCAACTTATAAACCACATTACACAAACTTATAGGTCTAAACTCTTATACTTTTTCAGGCTTTTTTGTTTTTGTGATCAAAGTTATAAAAGTGTGATTTAAAGAGGGTAGAAAAAGACCTTCATTTAGTGCTTGCAGCATAGCAGTGGTGATTGATGCTCCAACTATGTGCCAATAATGTTGATAAAAAATGGGAGCCATACCATCAAGACTAGGAGCTTTAGTTGGGTTCATTTGGTGCAGAGCTTCCTCCACTTCTGCAGTTGTGAAAGTCTTGGTGAGTTCCTAGTTCATCTCTCTTGTAATCCTTCCTTGAAGAGCAGACAGAAAGTCCATGTTGCCTTCCTGTGTATTTGTAGTGAAGAGCTCTTTGAAATATTGCAGAATTAGATGGTCTTTTGCATCACCTTCTTTCCACACACCTTCCCCATCTTTCAGTCTGCTTATAAAATTCTTTTTCCTCCTCTGAGAAGCTTTACTATGAAAAAACCTGGTATTTGTTCCCCCTCCTTGAGCCACAAGACCTTTGATCTTTGCCTCCAAAGAATTTCATTTCGTTCCAGCCAACATTGCACTTCCTCATGAGCTTTCTTAAAGGCCTATATATTGAGATGAGTAGGATCACCCTCTTGTAACCTATGTAGTCTATCTTTAGCCTGTTGTAGTTGTCTTTGAACATTACCAAAAGACTATTTGTTCCATTTTGTAAGATTTTTACTACACAAAAATTTTCTTCATGACACCTTTCATATCACCCTGCCCTTGATGACCACTCCATGATCTCAAAATGACTTGTTCACAACCAGTTGCCTCTACCCACATGGCCTCAAACCTGAAAGGTTTGGGCCCTCTTCTTATAATTACATCACCTTCTATCTGCATAATAATGGGAATGTGGTCTGAGTGTGCAGCAAAACCATGGATCACCTTAGCAAATGGGAACATCTCAATCCACATAGTATTGGCTAGATATCTGTCTAATCTTTCGCATATGTTTCTCATTTGATCTCGATTATTCCACCAAGTTAATTTCTGTCTAGCATACCTCAAATCAATCAATTGGCACTCATTGACAGCATCCCTGAACTCCATTTGTCTTTCAGGTCTAGTTATTCCCCCATACTTCTCTTCTCTACTTAACATTTCATTGAAATCTCCAAATGTTAACCAGGCATGAGTTCCATCCCTTCTTAATAACCTGAGCAACTCCCAAGTCTCATGTCTTCTACCAGTATCAGGTTGCCCATACGCCCCAGTTAGCTACCATTTTCTTCTTCCTCTTCCATCCTCAGCTACCAAAGCATCAATGTGATTTATTGAGTAGCTGCAAATGGATAAGTTTACCTCACTTTTCCACATCAAAGCTACGCCACCACTAAGACCCACATTGTCCATAGCCAAGCAACCATGGTATCCCAATTGAAATTTCAATCTTTCTAACTTCTTTCCTATCAACTTAGCTTCTTGTAGAAACAGGATCTCAGGGCCTTCCTTCATGACCAAATCACGAAGTGCTCGAACTCCATGTGGGTTCCTAAGCCCACAGGAGTTCCACCTTATGATTTTCATTGCATCCGGCAGGGCTGAGCATCAGCCTCCACAGATATCTTAAGTTGGTTATCTAGTTCCTTCACTGTCAGCATCCTTTGTTTTTGTTTAGTCTGATGGCTATCAAAGTGTAACACCCCGTTCCCATAGGATAGAGATGTTACTAACATTCATAACATAATGCCCGGTAAAGAGATTCATATTTTGAAATACCTCATTTATTAAAAAGTGATAAAATGTTAAAACTGATTTGAACACGATTGTCTCGAAAACTGAAGGTAAAGTAAAAGAACATAAACTACTCCAATGAATGACGTAAAAGAGATCTAATTCTTGTGCGAATATCACTTATTTCTTCCTAATTCTTTGTAGTAAATCTACTCCTGGCCATCCAGCTCTGCATCATCATAAACTTCATCTGTAAAAATTAGACATGAAAGAAAACAAGAAGACAAACAAAAATAAGTCGAATACTCCATAAATAGCACATCATACTGTAAAACATAATCTGGCCTAGCATGGATTTAGTTTCTGAAGACTCTTAACACAATACATATAGCATTACAAATTCCCAATCATACACGTAATATAACTTTCTGAATAACTTCACATATATACATATATCATCACATATTCACATAGCACATATATATTCATCATCATGAGCGGAAGCAAACATACTCAGGGCAAACATGTAACGTGAATGGATAATAACTTGTTTATCTTGTCTTAATATGGAGTGAAGTACGTTTGAGTCCGTATTTCACTTGACTGGGTAACATGGAGTGAAACACGCTTGAGTTCGTGTTTCACTTAACTGAATACATGGAGTGAGACACGCTTGAGTCCGTGTTTCACTTAATTGAGTAACATGGAGTGAGACATGCTTGAGTCTGTGTTTCACTTAACTGAATACATGGAGTGAGACACGCTTGAGTCCGTGTTTTACTTAACTGAGTAACATGGAGTGAGACACGCTTGAGTCCGTGTTTCACTTAACTGAAATACATGGAGTGAGACATGCTTGAGTCCGTGTTTCACTTAACTAAATACATGGAGTGAGACACGTTTGAGTCCGTGTTTCACTTAACTGAGTAACATGGAGTGAGACAAGCTTGAGTCCGTGTTTCACTTAACTAAAATACATGGAGTGAGACACGCTTGAGTCCGTGTTTCACTTAACTTGTGGTTAACCACGCTTGAGTCTGTGGCACCGTAACATTTCTTATCTTTCTTAATGCATGAGAATTTATTAGGCTTCATAAACATTTCAATCATGGCATATTCTTGTACATGACATAGCATGACATATTCTTGTACATGGCATAGCATAACATGGCATTTTCTTGTACATGGCATAGCGTAGTATAGCATAACATGACATAACATAGCATATTCTTGTACATGGCGCAGCATAACATAGCATATTATTGTACATGGCATATTCTTGTTCATGGTATAGCATGACATAGCATAACATGGCATTTCCTTATACATGGCATAGCATACATGACATAACATGCTCTGAACGTTATATGACATCCCATGGCATACATGATCAAAGCACTACATGAACATGGCATACATCATCTAAGTACTATATGAACATGGCATGCATAATTATTACATAGACATGGCTTACATAATCTGACTATTCCATTACATGACATACTTAACTTGAATTACTACATGAACATCTCATGGCTCTCATATGATTTTTTAATATCATTCAATCAATCAAACAACAAATTCATTCATTCAAGCATAATCTCGTATTTCATCAAAGATCGTAAAGGAATTTAACCTTGACCTGCCTCTTAGCGTAGCCTACTTAACCATCATAAGCACATCATATTTTCATACATAACAATAATATTCATAGTATGCATGCAATTATACAATCATACTATTTACCTTTTAGCGTTGCTTCTTGACTTCCAAGTGATAGCGCGTTACCTATATGAGGTACACGACGTTACTAATCTTCTAGGAAAAAGTGTCCTAACATCTTTCCTACTTGAGCACATATCATAAACTTTAAATCTACAAAAATATCCAGCTATATACCGAACTCATTGATTAATCTCACTATTTTATTACTAAAACAATAATATCATATCTAGTCCTTTAAATATAAAATAGTAGAAAATATCTACATATTATGTATTTTATAAAATACCAACGTAATGATTTTTGCAATCCAGGTTTAATAATACTATAGGCCCACATTAGAAAACAGTCTTCTAAAAGAATATACCAGTTTCTGTAAGATTGGGCCCAGCTTAAAACATGGCTCGTGTAGAAATAGGTCCTCTTCAAGTTTATAAGGCTCCTGGTCGAAAGGCTTTAGGCCCGTGGCCCACTCTAACATCAGTAACGTAAAATCCCAAAGGGCTGAGAAAGAAAAGCTCCTGAGAAGAGCATTGTGCGACGGAAGGCAACTCACCAAAGGGAAAAGAGAACTGCTGCGCGGCGGCTCAGGGTGGCTGGAAGTGACCGGCGGCACAACTAAGGGAGTCCCGATGGTGGTGCGACACTAAGGAGACGTTTGGATTCGCAGGACATCTCAGCTCATCTCAACTCATCTCAACTCATCTCACTACTATTCATTACTATTCAGCAACTTTAACTCACAAATCTCACTACTATTCACAACTCATCTCATTACTATTCACAATCCATCTCAAGTCATCTCAAGTCATCTTCTGAAAACTTAAAATACTGAGAGGGAGGAAGGTGGTGCGCGGCGGCAAGGGCTTACCTGAGGGAGTGGGTGCAACGGAAATAGGTTGGCCGGCGTTTTCTTTGGTGGCGTGGGAGGTGGTCCATCGAGATGGCTGTTGGTTGCTAGGAGGGATGTTGCGTGGTGCTTGCGGGTGAGTTTCTTTCTCTACGTGAAAGAGTCTTTTCTCTAGGGATTTTTGTGTGTACAATTCAGAGGCCTTATGGGTTTCTTATAGGCGACGGGAGGGAGGCAACGTAAATCTTTAGGAGATTGTTTATAATTCAAAATTGCCTAAACTGTACGAACATTTTCCTACGAGGGATCAGATTCTAAGAGGATTTTGAATATTTTGAGTTTGAGTTGGTCTTGAATTAGGAACCAAATCTAATATGGAAACCTAATGGATAACCATACGAAGGTTCTGATAGGGTAGGGGTGCTACCCGCATGGTGCGGGGAGGGGCACCCCGTCCCCGCCCCCTACCCCGCACCATGTGGGTGGAGGGGTTTCATACCCCGCCCCTCTACCAAGGGGTGGGGTAGAAACCGCACCCCCTGGTAGCCCCCTGCTCAACCTATTGTTTAAAAAAAAAAATTTTAGTCTAAAAATATTTTGACTCAAATTATAATATAATTTAAAGTATAAATTAAAATTTATACATTAAAAAAATACAAACTTATTAGAGTTATATTTTAGATTATCTTAGCCTCTTAGGCCAACCATTATATATGAGGCCAAGGCAATACAATAGTGATAGTTAAGCAATGTGAGACTTAACAGTAAGTCTCACATTGCTTTGTATTGCCTTGGCCTAGGAGGCCAAGGTAATCCCATTAACTTGAAGTTAAATTCAAGTTTTTAACAAATTGTATATATTTATATTTATATACAGTATATTTATATAAATTACTTATATAAATATTATAAATTAAAAATTTTTACACTAAAAATAGGAAGAGTGCGGAGTGGTGGGCGGGGCAGGGGGGCCCAGCAGGGGTCAATCCGCCCCCCGCCCCCGCATGGGCGGTGCGGGGTAGCGGGGGGTGGGGCCCCGCTGCCCACCCCTATGATAGGGTAGGAATCACTAATTTACTCTATCGGTTAGCATTTTTCCTAAAATGATAATAAAAATATAAAGACAATAAAAATAAACATAAATAAAATACTAGTTTCAAACCCTAAATTCGAACCCATACGTGACAATCTCCTCCCCTTAAAAGAAGTCTCGCCCTCGAGATAACGTACCTCAATCGAATAAATATGGATACTTAATTCTCATGTCCTCTTCTAGGTCCCAGGTGGCCTCTTTTTCTTTGTGGTTGTTCCAAAGCACTTTGACCATCGGAATGGTCTTCTTGCGGAGTGCTTGAGCCTTTTGTGCAAGAATTCTGACTGGAAACTCCTCATAGGTCAAATCCTCATGGACTTGGAGAGGCTCGTACTCTAGTACATGTATAGGGTCCAAAACATACCCTCGAAGCAAAGAGACATGGAAAACATCGTGAATAGTTGACAATTATGGTGGAAGGGCCAACCTGTATGTTGCAGCTCCAATCCTTTCTAGTACATCGAAAGGGCCTAAATATCTCCGACTCAGTTTGCCTTTCTTTCCGAACCGCATAATTCCCTTCATCGGCGCCACTTTCGAGAATACTTTGCTTCCTACTTCAAATTGCAACTCTCGACGCCTTTGATTTGCATACTTTTTATGTCGCTCTTGTGTAATGGCGAGCTTTTTCCGGATGATCATTATCTTCTCATGCATATCTTGAATAATCCATGTCCAAGGATTCTACGTTCTCCCACTTCGTCCCAATAGAGGGGTGACCGGCACTTGAGGCCGTAAAGAACTTCATATGGTGCCGCCTAAATGCTCTCTTGGTAACTATTATTGTATGCAAATTCGATCAAAGGTAAGTATTTAATCCAGCTGCCCTTAAAATCCATTACGCAGGCTCTAAGCATATCCTCCAATATTTGTACTGTCCTCTCAGATTGTCCATCTATCTGAGGGAGGAAGGCTGTGCTGTAAGTCAACTATGTCCCTAACTCTTTTTGTTCACTGCTCCAAGATGTTAAAGTGAAACGGGTGTCCTTGTCTGACACAATCTTGGAGGGGATTCCGTACAGTCTGACGATTTCATGTACATATAATTCTGCCAACCTGTCTGTAGAATACGTCATTTGAATCGAAATGAAGTGAGCTGTCTTGGATAACCTGTCGACAATTACCCAAGCTGCATCCTGAGCTCCTGGTGCCTTAGGAAAACCTGACACAAAATCCATACCAATTTCATCCCACGTCCAAACAGGTATAGGAAGTTGGTGTAATAACCCCGAAGGCCTCTGATGCTCCGCCTTGACCTACTGGCAAGTTAAACACTGAGCCACATAGTTAGCTATCTCGCGCTTCGTACCACTCCACCAGAATTGTTGCTTCAAATCTCTATACATCTTAGTGCTACCTGGGTGGATAGTATAGAGTGACCGGTGAGCCTCTCTTAAGATCACTTCTCTTATTTCCTTAACATTTGGAACGTATATTATTCCCTTGAATCTTAAGGTGCCATCCCCAGATACTGTAAATCTGGGCCTTCTGTCTTCTTGAACCTCTCCTCTAAACTTTACCAAGTCTAAATCATCCGTTGGGGCAGCCTTTGTTCGATCTATCAACGACGATCCCAAGGTCAAACTACTCAATCGAGCCTGCGTATATCCATAACCATCTCTATCCCTGCCCGCTCCATATCTAATAAAATATGCTTCTGTGAGGTATACATAGTAGCAAGGGTACTAGAAGAAGACTTCCGGCTTAGAGCATCTGCCACTACATTAGCTTTACCTAGATGATAGTTAATGTTGCAGTCGTAATCTTTCAAAAGTTCTAACCATCTGCGTTGTCTCATATTCAAGTCTCTCTAAGTAAAGAAATACTTTAGGCTCTTATGGTCTATATAAATCTCGCACTTCTCCCCATAGAGATAGTGTCTCCATAACTTCAAGGTGATTACAACTGCTGCAAGCTCTAGATCATGTGTCGGATAATTCTCTTCGTAACTCTTGAGTTGTCGATAAGCGTAAGCGATAACCTTCCCATGCTGCATCAAGACACAACCCAATCTCTGGAGGGAAGCATCACTGTAAATAACAAATCTTGTATTGCCCGAGGGAACAGTGAGTACAGGTCCTGTCACTAGTCTCTTCTTCAGCTCTTTAAAGCATCTTCCACAGTCTTCGGTCCACAAAAACTTCTCATTTTTCCTTGTCAGCTTAGTCATCAGGGCTGTGATACTGGAGAACCCCTCGACAAACCTCCTATAATATCCTGCAAGTCCTAAGAAGCTTCTGACTTCATTCACATTGGTTGGTTTGGCCCATTTCACAACCGCTTCAATTTTTGTCGGGTCTACTGAAATTCCTTCTTTTGACACGACATGTCCCAAGAAGGTACTCTCTTGTAACCAAAAATCACACTTTTTGAATTTCGCAAACAACTGCTCCTTCCTTAATATCTGCAACACAACCCTCAAGTGACTCTCGTGATCTGCTTGGCTTTTGGAGTATATGAGGATATCGTCTATAAAAACAACAACAAACTGATCAACATACTCCCTAAACACTCTGTTCATCATGCCCATGAAA